>NC_092151.1:59994233-60006733 GCF_045791955.1 Oncorhynchus clarkii lewisi | reverse complement strand
TGTCCTCATGGAGTAATGGAGCGGGCGGGTGAGCCTGATGGAGGGTGATGGTTGGAGGGATGGCTAACGAGGAAGAAAATAAGCGGAGCAATCTCTCTGCTTCCTTCCCACTGACTGACTGACACTGCACTCACTAAGTGACTGTACACACTCAGACCACTGGACACAGACGTCAGTTCAACGTCTATTTTTGATTTACATTTGGTTGAGTTGTCAACTAACAGCAATTAAACGTTTAATCAACCAAAATTCCCCATGCCATTGGATTTAGGTTAAAAGTTGGTTGAAAGGGGCCTCTCGAGTGGCACAGCGGTCTAAAGCACTGTGCTTGAGGTGTCACTACAGCCCCAGGTTTGATCCCAGGCTGTGTCACAGCCGGCCGTGACCGGGGGGACCACAAGAGGCAGCGCACAATTGGCCCGTCGTCCGGGTTAGGGGAGGGTTTGGTCGGCCGGGATTTCCATGTCCCATCGCGCTCTAGCGAATTCTTGTGGTGGGCCGGGCGCCTGCAAGCTGACTTTGGTCGCCAGCTGGAGGGTGTTTCCTCACACATTGGTACGGCTGGCTTCCGGGTTAAACAAGCAGTGTGACTTGGCAGGGTCGTGTTTCGCAGGACGCATGGCTCTCGACCTTCGCCTCTCCTGAGTCCATACAGGAGTTGCAGCGATGGAACAAGACTGTAACTACCAGGTGGGGAGAAAAAGGGGTAAAAGTACACAATCATTGTTTTTTCAAATCCAATCAGTTTTCCACTGATCCCAACATATATGCATGGCACTCAAGGGTACAGAAAGCACCTCCTCCAAACAGCTAGGCTGCCCACAACAGCTGAAACAGAGCAGTACCTAGCCAATTGCTTTGTCCTAGTTTTTTTTTTTTCAGGCCCAGAATCTGGAGGCCACGCACTGCAAGCCTGTGTATGTGGCCGAGACTGCCAAATATCAGAGCCACCAGCTTGCACCTACACCCGAGACTGTCCAAGCGCCACGAGGAGCTGGTATTTAAGCAGCTTCTAGGCAAAGGCCTGCACCATGTAGCCGTCCAATGAGCAGCCCACTTCCAGAAGGAGCTCCTCCCCCTGGCCTTCCCCCACAACAACAAAATCTGGTGTATTTGGCCCACAAGACAACACATCATCAAACGAGCTTCCACTTACACAAGAATGTTTATGCATGTGTGCTGTTGGTGAGACTACTTGTTTCACCTCGCTGGCTATCAGGTTGACAAGGCGGTCATGTCTAGCAATGTACAAATCCTTTTATGAACAGCAGCCATTCACAACATGGGCAATGGACTCCATTACATTTGACTCATGTAGAATACAAAATGGGGCATGGTTCGCAGGGTGCCAGAGTGCTAGATTATATTTTGTTGGTAAAACTTGCAGCCTCTACTTAACAGTAAAAGTGAGAATGTCCTCACCAACGGCAGCATTCTGGCACATGGAATGGGAGACGGGGTGGTCAGCACAGTCTAGAGCAGCAGTTTCCCCTGCAGCCTCAGGCCAATCCAGTGTTGCAGTTGCTGCATCCATCTGATACCAAGGAGGGTTGTCCTGGATGAGATGTTCCACCATGGGTGACAGAAGGCTACACACACTTTGACTGACCACTCTCAGTGAAAGAGAGAGTGGTTAGAGCTTTGTGATATCCTCTTTCTAGCACACGATCAAGGTCAGTCCTAACGAGTTTGGGATTTTACAAAACTACTAGATATCAGAAACGTACATTTGGATAGTGCTAGGTCTCTCTGTACACTTGCCAAATTTAAAATGTAACCTTGCAAACGTTCAATTCCAAGTAAAATCAATAGTTTGGGGGTTAGGGAATGACCTTTTAAAGAACAGTGCAACTCCAGTTAAAGTTTCCTATGATTGGATGATTGAATCCATTGCCACTGTTTGTGTGGAGGTGAGTCTGCTCACTGGAACATGTGACAGGTGATTAGTTAAATGTTTGTCTCAGGGTGATTTCGAGCCTATTGAACAGCAGCCAGTTTCTTAAGTACTCTGTCTCTGTCACACACACACAGACCCACAGGCACAAAGCAAGGAGCCACAGGTACTGCAGGGAGATGTACTTCCTGTCCCGTTGTCATTCCCCAAGGGGGGACATTCTCAGCCAGCAGTCAGTCTGTTATGCCTTTTTTACTTACTTTACTACTTTCTCTTTCTAACTTCTCTACTTCCTTTTTCTATTCTGGATTTGTGTCAGAGGAAATAATTTAGATGCCTCAATTGTGTGTATGTGTGTGTTTGGCTTATGTGCACGTGTGATGAACCCCCATGCCGAGGGACATGTGTGTCTCTGAAGCAGCAGATGGACAGTCTCACAGCTAGTCAGGCTGATCGCCATGCCTGTACTGTGTTGTGATGTAATAGTTGTGTGTGTGTCCTGTGGTGCGCTGCCATCTGTCTCTGGTCTCTGTGCCATGCTGGGCAGGCACTGGTCAGTGGAGAGGGAACCACTACTGCTGGGCAGCACTATCTCCCACAGTCAGAGGGAGACGTCACCTTGCAAGGTTTCCAGCTCAAACACGCACACATACACGGGTCCCGCCGTTTCCGAGACCCGGTATTTTTTGTTATTTTAATGAACAAAAATAAATACAATTGGTGTCCACATTTAAATTTTCCACAACCAACAACACGAGGAATCAACAGCAAAATCAGAAAACCCCATAGTGGAATAGTTGACTTATTCAATTGTTCAGCCTGTCGCAGTCTATGCTACAAAATTATATTCCTCTCCAGGCACATTCAAATTGCGAGTGCTGCACAGGGGGAGAGAAATGCGAGCCCAGTCATTGTAGCCTAACATTCTTAATGCAGTAGCGGAAAAACACACCAGTGCATTCTAGCAACCAAACCGTTATGAAACTTTTATTCAAACAAATAAGTCTCACATAGCAAATTAGCGATTAATTTTTTTGTTGACCAAATTCCACACTCATTAACCCCCATCCAAATGCCTCACTTTGGTCTTATTTTTCGTGCACAGATTTTGGGCAGAGTAAGCCCTCTTGCTTAGCCTCTTCCTCTCTGATTATATTCACAGCGCATGATCCCTGGTTGGCTGAGTGCCAGTGGATCGTTTTTTTTGTGGGCATTCAAGTCATCAGTGTTACTATAACAAGTAACAAGATAACTCTATAAACATTAGGCTAAGTGATCTAGCTATTGATGAGCCCAATAGGGTAAATGCAGATGGGCAACCCTCAGCCTATTTATTTATAGCCACTATGCTGAATCAGCCTGATAATATTGACCAATATGTTATATTGGGCTCATTTCTGGAGGGAAAAATTATATTTTAGATGTATGTGCACGCCCCTGAACTAGGGACCCCCCCCACCTCCCAATTGAACCACTACACACACACACACGCAATCACATTTTGCCCCTTCTCAATTTATATTAAAGTACCCTCACTCCTGTTCTCAATTTTAGTGCTTTAATGAAAGACCATCATGCTCAGTGTGTAACATGCATGTAGCCAGTCCTTACAGCTGGTGAGGCAGCCATCCAGAGTCAGTAGGGAGCTGTGGGTCAGGAGTGGAGACCACTGGGGAGCTGGTGATTGAATAACACTGATAGAATAGCACACCATCTCCGGCTCAGAGGTCGAGAGGAGAGAGAGGAAGTGAGAGAGCGAGTCTACAGTGTAGACTAGTATTAGCACAGGTGACAATGTACAATGACACATACTTTTTTTTCTAGATACAGTAGTGTGTCAGCGTTATGTGTGAAGCACCTTGTCAAGGACGGCTTGCTAGGGGAGAGGTAGAAGATGCCAAAAAACTGTACTCCAACCTGGCTCTGTCCAACCTCTCTGTGCGCCAAATTACCTCTCTTTCCACTGAATGGGGCCATTGTGCAGGGGTTTGTGGGAATGGTCTGGTAATGGCCTGGTGTACTGTACCTCTGATTTGAAACCCGATCCAGCTGTCCTGGAGATGTGATTTATATAATTAATGAGAAACCATTTGATTCCACTTTACTTTTCTTTTTTTTTCATTGAGCAAAAAACAACTGCTGAAACAGTGCGCTGATGTACGAATGTGACATTTGTGACATCAACGTTTACAAGAGTGTATTCATTATGGTTAATGCTCTTCTAATACCACTGTAATCAAGCAGTGTAACACTCGCTACAGCAGCTGGGAAATGTCAGAATGTAATTGTTACTTATTGACCCTAGTCTAACAATGGGAGTATTTAGTGGACTTTGCAGGGTTTTAAAGTTCTCTGTCGTGGATATGGTCTAACGAAGTTCTTGGTCAAGCATTAACCATATAATTTTAAGCCCCATAACAATCATAAATAATGGATACAACATTATGTTAGTCAGTTGTGATAATGGGAATGATGACTGTTGTGTTTTCCATGTGCTTTCAGGTTGTGTGAGGGGAGGAAGTTGTGAAGTCACGCGGAGGAGAAGCAGTTACTGTTGGGTTACAGACCCGGAGTAAGGCTTGGCTCGGTACACCAGAAGGAACCAAGCCTTCTTTCAGAGGTCCTCTTCTTCCACACAGTCATACCCAACCAGTGACTGTGCAAATCCATTCACAGACGGACACAGAACTTAACAAAATCTCTTGTACCCTATATTTGAAAGGAGTTTTCAATCCTAAAAGTACACACTCTATCGGAAGACTGCATGGTGAAAGTGTTACCTTGTTAGACACCCACAGGGCTATAGACAGAGGCTCTACTTATCAAACCCACTCACTGTTCCTACCCTGGAGAAAAAGGCTTATTTCGCATCTAACGCTAGCATCTAACGCTAGCATCTAACGCTAGCATCTAACGCTAGCATCTAACGCTAGCCCGACGTGCTGCGTGTTGCTTTCACATTCAGCGCCATTGATCCACTGACCGCCCTGTAATTTGATTAGCATTCTAGCCTCTCTTATTATTTTAAAAACACACACACAGGCAACCCTCCAAATGACACTGTTTTCACAAATATTATTGGCCTTGTTGATCATGAGGCACATGCTGCTGTCAGCTCATGCAATCACCATCCACTACAGACAACACCTGGGTATGAGGGTCCCATCTGCACACTATTAGCCCCCATTGAGAGAACTGGAGAGTACTACTACACTTCCCTGTGTTGTACTGCTATGTTTATTCACTCTGGCAGGTGCCAGTGTCATGTCCTATTTGTCCGGGCGGCTGTCTGTGTGAATGGATACGACAGGGTTATGATGAATACGTGCTGTTGTCGTCTTCTACTGCCTACGGTTGGGTCACTGTGAGGGGAAGAGATCCTAGGTCTGATCATACTGTTTGTCTATCACCCTGTCAGAAGGGATCAAGACCAAATCTCTCTTGAAGTAGACACTTCATCTCAAAGAGACTAACATCTCAAAGGATAAACAAAGGCTGACTAGAACACATCAGTCTGTCCAACCGTCTGTCTGGTTGTACCCCCGACTGTGGCCCACCTCTTGCCCGCTCCCCCCACCATCCAGTCTGTGTGTAAGTTCTGCCGACGGGCTGCTTGGAGGATGAGCGATGTCCCCACCCTGGACTATGAGCTGCTGCTGTCCCCTGGGCCCTCCCTCCCTGGGCCCCCCAGCAGCCCTGCTCTGGTGGGGGGCGACGCGGAGCAGAGGACGGCCTTTGCCTTCGTGGGGCTCCTCATGCTCTTCCTTGTCTTCCTGCTGGTGCGCTGCTTCCGCATCCTGCTGGACCCCTACAGCCGCATGCCATCCTCCTCCTGGACCGAACACAAGGAGGGCGTAGAGAGGGGGCAGTTTGACTACGCCCTGGTCTAGACCTGGGTCGTGTTCATTAGGCACCAAACGGAAGAAAGGGGACTGAAACAGGGAGGGACTACCCGAACTTGTCCAAAAAGAAAATGTTGTTTTCATTTTCCGTTGCACAACGTTTCGCTACGGTGTGCCCTAATGAAAACGACCCCGGTAGTGTCTAAAGGGGGCAGTTTGACTGGCCCTCCGGTAGAAACAGAGACCACAGTTGTCAAGACCGGATCCCTCAACACCCAGACCAAGACCTTTGACTACATACTGCTGCAGAGACCGAGGAAAGATGAGCCGTTTTGACTATATGCTGCCATCAAGGCCCACACCAAAACCAGACCACCGGATTGCTTGAGACCCAGACTGTTACCAAGACTAGACCATTTGAGACCTAGACTTGCAACTCGGAGCCAGAGGTAGAAAGGGGTTGTATGTAGTGCACTGCTGCCTTAATTTGCTGCATTTCCCCTCACAACACTTCCTCCTCATCTTTTAGTCCCTGTAGATTGGCTAATATGCAGGGGAGTGCTGACAAAGCCATTACAAACACAATGGGATTTCAAACAAGATCCTTCCAGATGAAACGTATAGGCTATATCAGAGTAGCTTTCAATATTTACATCACCCCTGTTTCTGTACCTCCCAGTTTATGATTTGTTACAGTATATTTGACAGTTGTGACCTTTTTTTAATATTGATTGTCCTCTGACAAATGATCAATTGTATTTTTCCCTCATAGATTTCTGACTGGGTTGAGATATTACAACTGTGTTGAGATGCATCCGCCCAGGCTGGTGATTTGTCTTCAAAGGAACATTAGTAGTGTGTTTTGTGTTGGTATAACTGAAACAAAGCCATATCTATAATATATATGTACACATACATACATGTTGTTTGGTTGCCCTGTTAGCTTTAACCACCTTGCCAAGCTTAGTGAAAACATGCACTCTACAACTGCGACTTTTAGACCAGAAATGCTTTATTTTTGTATTCCAACTAAAGTTTGGATGGAGTCTCCTTTTGCTAATATTTCCTGTGTTTTCTCTGATTTGTAGCACTCTCAATTTTGTCTTTGGTCTGTGATTCTTGAGCTAGCCTAGCTACACAACGAAACATGATATGCTTCCATATACGAAGCACGGCAGCAATTTTTCAACTCGCCTCTACTTGGCGATATTTTCTTTGGTCTCGATTTGGAAGAAACACGTCTCTTATAAATGTCTGTGTTCAGTTGCAGGTGGTACTCCGAAAAACAGAAAATTCAGAAAAATATTACATCCACTTTTTTCCACCGCATGAGGTTTCTCGCCATGTTAGCTGCCGCACATCTCGCATTTCCCAACATCTTTGCTGGAACTAGTCAATGCGCTTCACACAGTACGACCAAAACAAAGATCTACACACATGCAAGAGGCATTTCTCACTCAGAGCCATAGCTACAATATTTTTGAATGAGATTTTTATTTATTTTTAACTCATTCGGGGTCTCAACTTACTGTTGAGTTAGAATAGTAGAATACACAAGGTGCAATTTCTAAACTTGGTTGTGCTTCAGCAGTTTTACTCGTTATCTGTCCCTCAATTAGCCCATGTCAGTTAACATGTTTTACATTTCTAAATTAGTCTTGCTAGTTATCTTATCATGGCCGAATTACCATGCCTAGGGACCCTGACCTCCAGGGGGAGCCATTTGATTTTGTTAGTCACTCTCACCCAGATATCATGTTAACATGGCGAAATGTGTAGAATTGCAGGAAATTAGATGTAAAACTGTAAGAACAACAATCTTATTTGTTTACCTTTTTAAATAAAATATTTGTTCTGCTAACAGATCCCTCTACATAATAAATGATAGTTTTTAAACCCAGCGCTGAGTTAATGTGTAGCGGCTAATTGTATACTGTATGTGAATGAAGCTACAGCAACCCATGTGATAATGTCTGGGGTCATTTTTTACTTGTTTTTGCTGTTCTCCAAATAGCATTTTAGTTTACAAATTCTAAATGAGCTTCAACGTTGTTAAACCCAGAGCAGACAGCTTTGCTTGCGTTTAAGATTTGTAAGTAGATATTTTTCATAACTGCTTTGTTTTTGCAACGCAGGGTTTAATTTTGTGAAATAAAAATGTTTTTTTTTCTTCAATTTGTGTTTCCAGTGTGGGAGTGTATTCCTCTTCCTGTAAAATCAATAAAGCATTTCAATCACTTTAACGAAGCACCAATGGGACATTTACAGGGCAGGAAAATGAAACTCCAAGACAATCCTTTAAAAATATAACCCACAATACTTTTATTGCCATTTATGTCACTGACAAAAGTTTACAAAATAATGAGAATCATCCAAATTTGATAGATTGCAAATGTGTACCCAATAGATGATAAACCTTGGGTGGATGGATTTTGTCCCAGCATAAAATAAGAGTTTTGAAAATTGGAAAAGACTAGTTTGTGAGGGATGTTCAGTTTTGCCCCAGATAGAGTAATGGTTTAATGATTCTTAATGAAACCATCAGCTGGCTACTGAGAGATCTATAGGTGTTGAGTCTACATTCTCTACACCCCCCCCCCCCCCCCCCCCCCCCCAAAAAAAACCTCTGACGATCTAACGTTTGAGTTCTTTACTCCCTCATTCAAATCAGCATTGACCGATGGGGCGTTGATAACAGCGAAGTTCAAGGTTGCCGCTGAAGCTGAGATACAGTATGCACACGCACATTCTTTCCTTAACATAGTGGCAAATAAAATAACAAACCAGATACAAAGTTCCCATGTTAAATGTTTTATGCATAAATATAGCCCAGGCTGTGGGAACAGTGCAGTAACCTTGCATGTTCAGAGAGCAAAATCATAGTTGAGCACCAGAGATAGGTTACTAAACAGAGACACTCACTGCCAGTGTGAGATAGATGGCCACGTTGAGTTTGCGTTGATCCTATAAGCTTGTTACAGTGTCAACTTCACAATACTGAGACATACTGTAGAGTGAGAATGTTACCGTAGCTGTGTGTTTTGGTCACTGACACTCAATTTAGCCTGGTCCAAGATCTGTTTGTGCCGTCTTGCCAACACCTATGGTCCGTTGCACAAACTTATCGAGTACCAGGCTGCTGGAACTCTGCACCCACTAACCGACGGCATTATGAGCTCAGAGACTACAGTATGAGCTGAGTAGGACAATGATAGGTAAACAGTGGTACTTAATTAAGGCCATGTTCTAATCTACTGCATGATCACAAAATGGATGCCACTTTAGGATTTGATTTGATCTTTTCTGAGCAGAACAAAGTCACCAGCACTTTAAGGACTTCAACCTTGGGTTTACAATAAGTATTTGGTTTGGGCAGCCTTGACGCTTTTTTTTAAAAACAACAACAAAAACAACTACATTTCACTTAAAAATATACAATTACATTTTCAAGAAGCAAGTTCGATAATATTGGTTCTCAGCATTAAGACATTACGAAAGACAGACAAACACAAAACAACAAAAAAAACCTAGTAAAAATGTCACTTTTTTTTTTCCGCAATCAAGATTCAAGACCGCAATCTTTTTTTTGTACAACGTAAGAGGGAAGTATTTAGCACCTTTTTCTCGTTGAGAGAAAAAAAAACAAAGTGTGCCCTGATGGATGCTTGTTTTCAGTAAGGTTCAGAGTTCACCTGTGTGTGTGTTGTATATGTGTGTGCATTTATGTGTTCTGTAAAAATCCCAAACGTTAACTGTCTGTTTGCAGTAGCGTTGTCATGTACCATTGAGGTCGTTACAGTATCTTTTATCCCCAGCTATGTTTCTCTATGGGCAGCAGATGGTTCCGCCGTCCAAGAGTTCTCACTGCCAGTCAGAATGTCAACTCTCAGAAAAGCTGAATCCCTCAGGACCTGTTTGCTGCATTTTGAAGCAAATCTCCCTGATTAAATTCAATGAGCAGTTTCAGTGCATGATAATAAAACTGCAGTACAATGTCCTGGCAGCCTATTGGAGAGAGGACCTAAGGCTCGAGGTAGACGTTGCCCCTAACCACAGAGCTAGGTTCAGATTATCCTACCTCAATCTTAACCTCAACCATTTAGGAGATAAAACAAGATCTGAACCTGGAACAGTGATTAGGGGCGACTTCTACCTCTGTCTCTGGACATGGCTCATGCTGAGGGACAGTGTGGCCCTCTCCTGGCCAGCGGAGGCATTACAACAGCGCTAATGTATGGTGAGTGGAGGAGATGAGTGAGAAGAATTGAGGTAACAGAACACAGGCCGGTAGCACACGGCATCACACCAGAGAGTCCCTGCTTACCACTGCTTTACATGAAAGCATGATTATAAACAGTATAAAGCTGGTGTTTTACTCCTAGAATTGATACTATGCATGATGACCAACTCTCCATTACATTAGTGTGAAACCTGACATGTTGCGTAAATGTTGCAGTCCTTCTTGTGAACATTTTTTTAACACTACAATACATTAACTGACACGCTAGAATACTGAGTAGGGTGAAGCATGACCTCTAACCCCAGTGTTGTGATTTCACAGAGATTACAGACAGGCGAGGGACTGCTTGGACCACCATTCACCAACACACACCCCTATTTGTCTCCTAGCAAATCAGTGGTTCTTACATTTCCACTTCACCGTAAGAAGATTGTCCTACACGAACTCAACAGTAAAATACTTCTCCCTTATACTTTATAACACTTTCTTTACCATTTCAAACATGTTCTGCTTTTTGTGCATCTCCTTCCATTTCCACTTATCCCAGTGCTTCATGGATTCTCGTCAGCCATTTTGTGTGTAAAATCTAAAATGGCAGGGGTTTGTGGTCCAAACACGGCATACCTTTCTGTAATCTCCTCCACTCCTTCTCCAAGTGGAATAGGAGGGGTGGGTCGGGGGGGTAAAAAAAAAAGAAGAACATTGACAATTAAAAAGTGGTTGGGCTGGTTGACTCAGTCTTTCAAAGCCCCCTACCCCGATTGGTTGGGGATGGTCCTGGGGTTAAGGTCAAGGGTCAGAGGGGTCATTATAAAGTCAGTCCAGGGGCTGAAAGGGAAGAAAGTAGGGAGCCTAGGGAGGGTTGGAGTGCTTGCAGCTCAGTGCAGGTGGATGTGCAGCTTGATGCGCAGGGCGTCTCCTATCTCTCCCAGCAGGTAGTCGCTGTCGTGTTCCTCCTCCAGCTGTCGGAGGCGCCGCGGCCCGAAAAGGGGCAGACTAGCGATCTCCAGGCGGTAGGAGCCAGGGGGAGGCGACTTCCTGCCCAACCTCAGCACGCTCTTCCCGTCGCGGCGCTCCAGCAGGCGAAAGTGCTCGCCCTGGTTGCCGTGGGTGATGACGTAGCGCACATGGTGCTCCAGGGGCTCCAGGGCCGGCAGTAGCTCCAGCAGGGGCTCCTTGTTGAGCAGCGAGGCCAGGCTCAGGTTCATAGGGATGGACTCCTGGGTGTCCACGCTGGCCATGCTCACCTCCTGGAGAGACGAGGGAGGAGAGGGTCAGCACATAGCGACATAACAACAACATACAAATACACACAAGTGGTAGACGTTTAGAACCTGTAGATGTAAGAACGAGTGGGAGACCACAAAAGAGCAGAGAGTAGAGACAGCACCTTGAGGTCGTTGTCCCCAGCAGCGTGACGTCTGTGTCGTCCCTTCTTGCCGACGTCTCCGTTGATCTTACATTCGTAGCAGGCCTCTGGAGACAGACTGTCCTCATCGTCTCCCTCTGAGCTATACTGGTCCTGGAAGCCCTGGCCCGTTATACAATGACTGGGGAGTCAACAGAGAGATATAGACGTCAGGGCATACTACTCACATTTATCCACATTTATAAACCGTGTGGTTTACGCCCTGAATGCTTATTGGCTGAAAGCCATGGAATATCAGACCGTATACATCGGGTATGACCAAAAAGCATTTTTTTACTGTTCCAATTACGTTGGTAACCAGTTTATAATAGCAATAAGGCACCTCGGGGGGGAGGTGTGGTATATGGCCAATATACCACGGCTGAGGGCTGTATCCAGACACTCCGTGTTGCGTCGTGCATAAGAACAGCCCTTAGCCGTGGTATGTTGGCCATATACCACACACCTCCTCAGGCCTTATTGCTTAATTATAACACAGGGAGATAGTCTTTCTTGTGGAGATAATAAGCGTTAGACCGCTGGTACAGTGCTGTGTGGCATGAGGGTGTTGTTCCCACTGGTTTCAAATACATTTGTGTGCTGCGACCAACCTAAAGCTTTTGAAGTCTTTTTGAAATAAAAATGAATACATATCTTGACCCAATAAGTGATTAAAAAACCAACGCTTGTAACCAAGACGCTGCTTTGAGCCATTAACCCGTAAGAAATCAGCAGCAACCCATCAGTGGGTACGCCTGACACCATTTGGGAAACCACTCACCCCTGTCCAGCCCACTCACCCCTGTCCAGCCCACTCACCCCTGTCCAGCCCACTCACCCTGTCCAGCCCACTCACCCTGTCCAGCCCACTCACCCTGTCCAGCCCACTCACCCCTGTCCAGCCCACTCACCCCTGTCCAGCCCACTCACCCCTGTCCAGCCCACTCACCCTGTCCAGCCCACTCACCCTGTCCAGCCCACTCACCCTGTCCAGCCCACTCACCCCTGTCCAGCCCACTCACACCTGTCCAGCCCACTCACCCCTGTCCAGCCCACTCACCCTGTCCAGCCCACTCACCCTGTCCAGCCCACTCACCCCTGTCCAGCCCACTCACC
>NC_092151.1:55017731-55172114 GCF_045791955.1 Oncorhynchus clarkii lewisi | reverse complement strand
TGTATAGCCCCGTTGGAAAATATAAATGCACTGTCCACCAAAGAAAGCACTGAGCTAGGCTGAAATGCCTGCATTTTGACGCTGCCTTACTCAAGAAAAAAAAAAAAAGACCATGTTTGTATGCGGCTTTATTAATTAATTATTTTTACATTGTTTACAAACTGATATTTTACAAGTATTATTGCCAAAATCACATGCAAAACAGGCAACCCGCCCCCCCCCCAAAAAAAAATGTTTTGCTAAAAATAAAATACCAAAAAATGTGTGGCTCTGCCCCACCTGCCCTGAATGACAGGTCACCACTGGATATACTTCCTTCATTGACATTTTTGTTTGGCTAAATATGAAGACAAAAGGGAGGAATATGCTCCAGACCACTGCAATACATTGTACTATTGGTAAGTTGGATGTCACCTATATGGGCTTGATTGAGCTATTTGCCTTTTAGCAGGCCATGTGTATGTGTTCTAAGTGAAGTTTTATAGGCATGTGCACTAACTAGTACTATGAAATGTCTTTCTTGCTTTCTTTCCCAACAATGCAGTAACAGTAGTACAAGAACAATATTTTAAAAAGTTGAACAAAAAACACACAAACAGCAATTAGAAGTACATGAGAAAGTAGGTGAGAAAGTAAATGAGAAAGTAACTTTATACAGGGTGCCAGTTCCAGGGTCAGTGCCAATACCATAATTACAATGTGTGTGTGTGTGTGTACAAAATACGGACAACAAAGGCATTTCAAGCAGTTATAAATCTTTAATTGTCAAATATAGCATCCTGTTGTTTAAGCATTTTCTAAAAATCCATTATTTAATGAATAACCTTAACCAGCAGAAATTAAGAATGAAAATGTGTCCTTATGGGGCATGTAATTCTGTAGATATTCTCAATTCAAATGTATTGTCTAATTCATGGTCTTTGTTTTGGATTTAAAAGGCCAGATTTAAAGAAGCTTTTGAACAGACACACAACTTTCACCCCTTTTTAAGGAGAAAATAAACACCAGAAACAACACCCTAACACAACTGTTTTTTAAATTTTTTTACGGCCAATCATTTTATAACAGCTTCCCTTTCAATCTACCACCTAGTCAGATGAGGCTGGTGGGAGGAGCTAAAAGAGGATGAGCTCATTGTAATGCCTAGAATGGGATTTATGGAACGGAATCAAACATATGGAAATCACGTTTGACTCCGTTCCATTCATTCCATTCCATACATTAGAATGAGCCCATCCCCCCATAGCTATTCCCCACCAACCTCCTCTGCTTTTAGTATGTTTTCAATATTTATTCCTTCATTCAATGTTTGACAAAAATACAGGTACAATACTTGCACGGGTGTAGGGAACTAATACCAAGGCGGCTTACATTGGGATTGTTGTATCTAATGAGTATTGCTGTTGTCACATGCATGATAGGGCATTTCTGCTGAAAGCAGAACTAGTAAATGTGGTCGGTTTTAGAAAAAATATATAGCCAAATTAATATCACCACTATCATAAATGTCCTTTTTTTGCTTTGCTGTTTCAACCAATCAAAAAAAGACACCAACGAGGGCAAAATAATAATACACATGGCCAGCAATATTGTCTAATATGAGTTTAAAATGAGTGCCATATAATAATATAAATAGGCTAATAATTGTATTTTGTTACCAATTACCATAGATATTTTATTTCACAAGTTGAAAGATACACTAAAATGTGTAAAGACATGGACGTTTACAGTTCATAGAATCAACACTCAGGGGATCTGAAGTGTGGACACAAAATGTCACAAACTACATCTAAATTATACCAGACTTGCACGTCCCAATTAAAAATACATTGTGGCCGAATCCCAAAAGTCATCAGCCAGTCAATCAAGGAGACAAACAAATAATTATAAATGCCTTCAATGCATTTGGTAATATATACATTTCCAAGTTGTTGCATCACTGTCAATAAAGAGAAATACAATATGATCATTTGAACCGTACCGTAGCTTCAGTGCTCTGAGCAAAGAGTGGTAGCCTAACTCAATGACACAGGTACAGAGACAAACAGACAAATCATCACTAACTGAAATTCTGCATCACCCACTGACAAAATGCCACTGTCCTTACATTAAAACTATCTTTAAACTGCAATATTTGAGTCGTAATATTATGGAATCAAATTCCATGGTCTCAAAAGTCGGCGTGGTACATACATCTTTCAATAACAGAAGACAACAAACAATAATCTTTCAATAGTTCCAGTTACATATGACAAACATTTTTGAAAAAGAAAAACATACACAATTGACAGCTGCATTGTTAGGCTTTTCTCCCCAACCGTTTCAGGTTTGATTGTGAAAGAGCTTGCATAGAGAAAGCTCTGAAGTAGTTACTGTCTCTTTGTATTTTCTGCGTTACTCTTAGGAGACTTGATTGTTCATCTTCTTCTGATTACCATCACTCAAATGCAGTTAGCTTTCATTTGTCTCTATTGGCAGATACAAGGAAATGACAAAGAGTAGGTGCAGGTGAAACCACAATACAGATAGCCCTCAAACAGTGAAGATTGGAATCCCACACTACCTTGCCATACAGTGGATAGGTCTTGGTCTTGTCCCCTTAGTCAATTAAACACAAAGGGATGATCTCTGCCTCTGTATTACAGGAGCCTAAGGGGGTTTAAACAACAACAAACATAGCTACCTCCATTTAAATAAATAAAAACAGTACTGTTGGAGTCTACCCGAATCCAGCTGGAAGCTAGCTGACAGTGTAGGGAGAGAGAGAGAACCAGCTGGAAGCTAGCTGACAGTGTAGGGAGAGAGAGAGAACCAGGAAGTGTTTGACCAGATCAAGTGGTCAATGCTCCATGTTGTCTCTCAATGCTACTTTTCCATAATCTTCTCTGTAGCGGTCAGCAGAGAGAGACAGTGGCTACCAGTGGCCATCCTCATAAAAATATGATAATTTACCAGTTTCTTTTATCCAAAACGAAAATGAACAAATATTCTGTGTACAGAATCAAACCCACAACACCAGAGTTGGAAGCAGCGCGCTCCAACCAACTGAGCCACCAGGACCCCATACGAAGTGGGTCACACCTCTGTACTTATAGCGCGAGTGTTGGTATAGAAGTCCGGTGCTGGGTTGCTGCGATGCTGGCCGGTGCTCAGCAGGGAGCCGTGCAGGGAGGGCAGGTCGAGACCCAACGCTGGGTTCTCATAGTGCGTGGGCATGTAGGTGATGCGCTCGCCACCGTTGCGCATCTCATCGGTGGTGCGGATGTAGAAGGGTGATTCGTAGGGCGAGCAGGTGGGGCAGTAGTTGCGGGGAGGCCCTGAGGCGTGGGGGGCAGTGGGCTCCGGGAAGAGGGGGGTGACGGCCGCCCCATCCACCCCGGGTGCACTGCACGCATTGCAGGCAAAATGGGGCTGCGTGATGGAGCCGGTGTCCCCTTCTGACCCATTCTTCTTACAGCAGTAATACTGACAGAGAGGGGCGGGGAGAGAGAGGTTGTGATTTGTGACAATGAATTAGTGAATAGAGACTGTAGTGAGTCTAAGTAGATCTCTCATGCACAAACACACATGCACACACCTACCTGGAGTCTACAGTAACAGAGCACTGCTATGATAACCAAGAGAATCACCGTGGCGAGAATTCCTCCGGTTATGACAACAGTTCCAGCTGTCATCCGACCAGCTCTCCATCAAACTCTGGAGGCACAGGAAGTGACGTCATCATCACAAGGCCACTGGGCTAACAGAAACCCGGGTTGTTTTCAATAGGACACAATGTAGGGGGAACTGGGAATGTGTGTTCAAATTGGACATATTCAGGTAGGTTTCATTCCTTTTCAAAATATTTTCTGACAACAAAACATGGCCCAGAAGCACTATAACATAGGACATTAATATATTGTTTTAGTGAAAAAAATGGAACTCACGTTCAGCAAAGTGTGCTCTAACACCTGCAAGAGAGAAGACCATGGGCAGTACAATGAACTGCGCAGTTCTGGATGGATTAACCACTTACATTGATCCAAATTACTATATTTACAATTAGGGCTTCAATCATTTTCATGTTCAAAGCAATTTCCTCATAGATGATTAGTATACTGTTATATGCTATGAAATTGTGTGGTCTTCTGACAACTTTCTCACTGCGATGAACTCTGTCTGTTTGGCCTGACAGCTCAAGACATCTAATTTGATACAATAATGTGGGGGAGAATAAGAAGTAGTGAAAGAGTGACCCCTGTAAGTAGGCTACTCACATCAGAAGAGTGTTCGGAGGGCAGGAGAGGAAAACCCAGGTCACAGGTGGGAGGAGACGCTGGTGGACAGATACACAGCCTCGTCGTTCTCTGACCAAACAAGATAGACAGAATCCAATATCATGTCATATCATGTAATATGCTCTATGTAAAACATACAATACCAGTCAAAAGTGTGAACAGACATACTCATTCCGGGGGGGGGTTGTAATTTTTTACTAATTTATACACTGTAGAATAATAGTTAAGACATCAAAACTATGAAATAACAGATATGGAATCGTGTAGTAACCAAATAAGTGTTAAACAAATCCAAATATATTTTATATTTGAGATTCTTCAAAGTAGCCACCCTTTGCCTTGATGACAGCGTTGCATACTCTTGGCATTCTCTCAACCAGCTTCGTGAGGAATGCTTTTCCAACAGTCTTGAAGGAGTTCCCACATATGCTGAGCACTTGTTGGCTTCTTTTCATTCACTTTGAGGTCCAACTCATCCCAAACCATCTCAATTGGGTTTAGGTCAGGTGATTGTGGGGCCAGGTCACATGATGCAGCACCGTCACTTTCCTTCTTGGTCATATAGCCCTTACACAGCCTGGAGGTGTGTTTTGGGTCATTGTCCTGTTGAAAAACAAAATATAGCCCCACTAAGCGCAAACCAGATTGGATGGTGTGTCGCTGTAGAATGTTTAACACATTATTGGTTACTACATGATTCCAAATGTGTTATTTCATAGTTTTGATGTCTTCACTATTATTCTACAATGTAGAAAATAGTACAAATAAAGAAAAACTCTTGAATGAGTAGGTGTGTTCAAACTTTTGACTGGAAATATATATATATATATATATATCTCTAAGTTACTGTATCCTGGCTACACTTCCTCTTGAACTACACATCCTTGCCACAAGATGGAGCTACAGAATTAAAAACTGGAGAGGGGAAAAAAGCATCAGCATGCTGGTAATCCCCCCCCCCCCCCCAAAAAAAATATGTTGTTTACATCATTACACAATTTTTGAAAGTGCAAATGCACACATATATACCCTGAAGGTGGTTTAGACCCGAGAGAGGCTGTACATTACTATCTTCTTCTAAAAGTTTCCTGAATTATCTTGACAAATTCAGCCAATTGACCAAATCACATCCCTTAACGATGAGCTTTCACTCTTGAGTAATGCTTTGTCATTTCCTTTAACCAACACTAAACTCAAGTCCAAACAACTCAGATTATTTCTATCATAATGTCATGGTGAACCAGACATCACACACCAAGCATTACTCACACTACAATCCTGAAACAAGGGGGGACTGGATGTAGAATAAAAATAAAGAAGGGTGTGTAAACACGCACACAAGCCAAGCTAGAATTGCAAACATTAGGACAATGTCTCAACAGCCATGCAGCGTCTATGACCATGGTCTATCTGGCAGGTCTATAATACAGAGTGGGGCTTTAAAAGTGATTTAGTGGTCCGTCTCTCTGGTCTCACGGGTGCATTTCACAGCAGCACTGACTTTTAATCAGATTGATGAAAGGAGCAGAGATATACCTAGGGATCAACCTATCCATGTGATATCAGGTTGAACGCACACACACACACACACACACACAATAGCCTGACAGACTGTCACAGGGGCAAACATAGATCAAGAACACAGGCTAATAAAGCAGCACAGCAAAGTGCAGACTAGCACAGTCTGACTGACATACTGCAAGCTGACACACACACAAGTACTTAAAGGCAAGATGAAATGCACAGCCAGGCATGCGGGGACACAGCCCTTCGAAAGGCGAAAATACAGACACACCCATGCGATCTAAAAAATAATAATGATGATACAGAATATTTAAAATTGGCCAAATAATGTATTTTAAAAATATATATTACAGATTGTATTTAAAATGTAGTTATTGAATTTGAAAATACATTCTGAAATACATTACAGAATTGTAACAATGAAACTTTAGTGCTCTCTGGTATCACGTACATCTATGTCAATATCATTAAGACTGCAGCACTGGCAGTGTACAAGCTTAAAATGGAATCACAGAACAGAAGATAACAAATTAACTGGCATGACAATCAGCCTCATGGGATGCCACAAAGCCACGCCCCCAACAAGCCACGCCTCCAAATATTTGAATAGGCTGCCGCCACTACAATGTACAAAAATACAAAAGCAACTTCAAGGATTTTATTGAGTTACAGTCAAGGTTGGGTAGGTTACTTTCTAAATGTAATATGTTACAGTTACTAGTTACCTGTCCAAAATTGTAATCAGTAGCGCAACTTTTGGATTACCCAAACTCAGTCATCTGCTTACATTCAATTACTTTTAGATGACTTTCCCCTGAAGAGGCATTAGAAGAAGACAAAAATGGATGTTACCAATTGAACAACGTCTTTTGCAGGATAAATTACTGTTAAAGTTTACGTAGAGGGCCATACATGGATGTTACATTTTTATTTATGGGTGGGTTATGTAGGCTTCTTCTAACCCATCACGTTCTACTACATGTAAATAATACCATTAAATTATATCTTTACATTAATATATATCATTTATAAGTCCAAAAATGGATGTAGCAACTACAGATTGCCCCTCATCAAAAGTGTGCGAGTTTGAGCATGTTTCCATTAGTCCTATGGATAAAAAAAAAAAATGATCCGCATGAATTAGATTGAGAAATAAAAGCCCTACTTGTATTCCATAGGCTGGGCTCTGTACTATGTAGCTGTTGCAAGAGAGCATTTTTTACTGGCTGTCCATTGGTTTCAAAAACAATGATTGATAGGCAGCTTCTTGAATTCAACCATTATTGGGTTCAAATATACATTTAGATTTGTGAACAGCCATCCACAACAACCACAATCAATAATGCGCAAATACGTAGCTAAATGAGAGAGCAGCAGTGTGATTCACAGCAAAGCACTATGTAGATATCAATAATAAGTGACATCCGTATCACCGTAGTCTACACCACTGCTGTCATCCTTACCTCCAAGCATTTATTCAAATTGGATAATCTTTGGATATCGACAGCAGTCGTACCATTGGAAGACATAGCTTGGACTGCAGCCTACAAAAGCATATTCCTGATCTTTTCTCGCGATCCATCAAACACATTTGGTGTCTCATCATAGTGGTCTCTGACTTGTGGTCAGACTCGCTCATGTGGCACAAACTTAAACTTGCGCCTTTTTTCAATGTTGATTTGAATGTCATTGAGAAAACAGAGATGTTTCAAAGATCTGAATTTAAAATGAATCTAGTGTTTCAAAAGTATCTGTAATCGAATTACAATATATTTGCCTGTAATGTAACGGATTACAGTTACCGTTTTTTCGGTAATCCCTTACATGTATTGGATTACATGTAATCCGTTACTCTCCAACCCTGGTTACAGTTCATATAAGGAAGTCAGGTCAATTGAAATAAATTCATTAGGCCCTAATCTATGGATTTCACATGACTAGGCCAGGGTGCAGCCATGGGTGGGTCTGGGAGGGTATAGCACACCCACTTGGCAGCCAGGCCCACCCAATCAGAATTTGTTTTTCAACACAAAAGGGCTTTATTACAGACAGAAATACTTCTCAGCACCCAACCCCCCTAAAACAATCCCACAGGTGAAGAAGCCAGATGTGGAGATCCTGGGCTGGCATGGTCACATGTGGTCTGCGGTTGTGAGGCCGGTTGGACATACTGCCAAATTCTCTAAAACAACGTTGGAGGCAGCTTATGGTAGACAAATGAACATTCAATTCTCTGGCAACAGCTCTGGTGGACATTCCTGCAGTCAGTGTGCCAATTGCACGCTCCCTCAAAACTTGAGACATCTGCGTCATTGTTTTGTGTGACAAAACTGCACATTTTCGAGCTGACTTTTATTGTCCCCCAGCACCTGTGTAATGATCATGCTGTTTAATCAGATTCCTTGATATGTCACACCCGTCGTGGGCAGACACAAACACACTGTCTGATGAACTCTTAACGGGCCACAGACTAACATGGGGACTTTGACAGACAAGATAGCCTTGCACGGAAGCTGACGTGCATTGCATGGAGCACAAGCTGATGAATGTACTCACACACTGACATAGGCGGAGTATCGAAGACTCCGACGCACAGTGTGACATAAACAACATGTCACACAATCGGACAGACACAGCGTGACACACACTCACACACACACGTACGTTATCTCACAGCCTGTCACATGTATAACACACACTCGCGCACACATTTTCTCACAACCTATCACACACTCACTCACTGAATCTCTCAAACGCACAATCCAGCTCACGCAAAGTCTGACACACTGCTCATACTTTCACACACGGTCACTCTTCCAGTGTGTGTGTGTGTGTGTGTGTGTGTGTGTGTGTGTGTGTGTGTGTGTGCGTGCGTGCATGCAGTGAGTGCCAATAGAGGAAGTGTGGGCCCCCAGTCAGCCAGACAGAATTGAGTTTGAGCAGCAGGGCAGATTCGATTAAGGGAGTCAGTCTAATGAGATGTAATTAGGCGGCAGCAGGTGGAAGCTGCGCCGCCACAGCCGAGGTCCTAGGCTCTGTGGGGCGCAACCACTTCCTGTCAGAGGCAGGAACAGGAAGTGCCCAGTCATGTCTGTTTTTGTCCACCTGCATCTTTTCCTCATAGTCTTTCAAGCTATGAGTCGCTCAGATGGTGATGCAACGTCTTTTTTTGTGTCTGTGTCTAACAGTTGGCTAATTGAAGCAAAAAAAAAGTGATGTCAGTCATCCTTTTAATATGCCTCCTTAATATAACTCTATTAAGGATATTCACCCATTTAGTTAGCTCCTATGCATGCCGTCATATCACTTTCTTTCCTTTCAAATAAAAAGAACACGGGGTACCAGTACCATGTCGATGTGCAGGGGTACGAGGTAATTGAGGTAGATATGTACATATAGGTAGGTATAGGTACATATAGGTAGGTATAGGTACATATAGGTAGGTATAGGTACATATAGGTAGGTATAGGTACATATAGGTAGGGGTAAAGTGACTAGGCAACAGGATAGATAATAAGCAGCAGCAGCGGTGTATGTGGAGTCAAAAGAGACAGTGCAAAGGGAGGTCAATGCAGATAACCAAATATAGCTACCCGGACTAACTATTTAGCAGTCTTATGGCTCGGGGGTACATTGGTACAAATCAGTGGTGATGAACGACCTCAGACAAGGATATTAGACTATTTGAGAGAGTTTCATGACGCCAGGTTATTGCTGCCCAACCTCAATGAAGGAGACAGGTATGGGTCGTCATTCTGAAACCACTTAGTAATTTAACCACTGCATCAGTATACAACAATCATTTCCATCTGATTATGTCATCGTTGTCATCTGCAAAGCTAATCCTGGCTAGTTCACCATGTATTTCATGGGACATTGGCGTCCTTTTTGAGATTCAACACACGTGTTTGCACTCACTCACACACACACACACACACACGCGAATACAGAGGCACACACACAGGAAATCTCTCTCACACAAACACACAGAAAACAGAGAGAGGGCTGGATGAACAACTCACTCACACCACTGCTGGGCCCAGATTAGAGAAACAATGCCATGGCCTGTCGCAGCCTTCAATCCCCTTACACTGCCTGAAGAGCCCAAACACTGATAAGACTGCAGTACACAAACGGGCTTCTACACCAAGTCACACCGTCTCTGTCAATGGGCCGAGGACATTTGGGGACACTTTTCTGGAAGGGCCCGCTGTAAGGACTTTACGTGAGCCGTTCCAAGTTTCCTCAGATCGGCAGAATGACGTAACATTAAAAGAATGCTCATTTCATTTTATGTCAACAATCTAAACTGGAAAGGGCTCAGTACCCAGGTCCTGGAGAGATGCAGTGTGTTTAGGTTTTTGTTCCAGCCCAGCACGAACACATCTTCAATGTATTCGAGCTAGAACTGCTTTCCAATGTGTTAAAGCTGGGATTTAATAAGTGCCTATGCACACTGCAGCCGTTGAGGAAGAACATTGCCAAGGGGTTCATTAGTCCGTATGTGAGACAATTACAGATATGAACATTGAGATGGTTACACGTTTGGAATGCTGTATGTCTGGAGGTCTCTATATTATTGATAATAAGTGAATAAAACCTAGATTGAGTATAATAACGCTATTGTTAGTGTGTGTGTGTGTGGCACTGTGGTTCGGTCCCTGCCAAACACAGCCCTCCATCTTTCTCCCTCTATCGCCACTATGAGTGTGCAGATCGATGAGCTGACACACGCACACGTTTCTGTTGCCATGACACTGGGGAGATGTTTCCTCGACCCTGACCAAACCTATCTTCCTTAAACAGCCCTTCATACACACACGCACAAAAACACCCATCATTGATATGCTCATGCACACACACCCTCCTGTAACTTCGAGTCCCATCATCCTCTTCACCTCCATCACCATCCTCCCGCCCACTCCCACGCCATCTTTCATCCCGTCAACCTGCTGCTTCTTCATCCAGCACTGTTCCCTAGCTCCCACCTCCACCTCTCCCATGACATCAAGTGTTTTATACTGTTAAAGGCCCAGCGAGCCTTTAAAAGAAGTACTATGAGTAATTCTAATGTTGAGCTCCAACAGCAGTGGTCTCTATTGTTCTTTATAGAGACTATCTGCAGACTGAGTCCCAAATGGCACCCTATTCCCCTTTTAGTGCAGTACTTTCGACCAGGGCCCAAAGGTAGCGCACTATATAAGGAATAGGGTGCCATTTGGGTTGCAAAAATCGAAGCTAACTGTAGAATTGAGTTGGTTAAGACACTGAAGGTTAAGACAACCAACAAGCCAATAAATGTTCTGATATGTCCCCATCTTTCCTATTCAGCAAGTCATGCTTACACATTGACGGTGGATGGGGTGTGTTCCATTTTGACTCGATTCCAATTTCGAATTTACATCTTTCACACTTACCTTATTCAGTCGTGTAAACTCTCTGCAGATGTGGCTACCTTGTGCGCACGGGAATAAATGTCATGTATCCACTGAAAACACTCACACTTGCTGGCCAACATATTTTCTGGTGGAGTTTTCATTCAATCGGGTTTTCAGTACATGTATGTTAAGCCATCCCTTTAAATACGGTGTACCTTTTAGTTCAAATTTTGTCTACATAGAATACACAGAGAGAACAGGTCCTTAATATCAGGGATCAATGAAAGAAATCCATCTAAATATATGCATATTCATCTCCTTTTCAGCACCAATTGGTAGATTTAAAAATACTCCGTTATAGATTATTTCGATTGAGGAAAGTATTTATGAATCCTAAAAAAAAAAACTGGTTTGGAGAGCCTTTATGCACGAAAGAAAGAAAACGGTGGTTTGATTCATTCTGAATAATTCTGCATGATGGCACAGCATTTCATTAACTTTACGCTGGGAAAGGTGATATGTTGATATGCTTCAGTTTGCTGCCATGTGACTGGATTCACATTTGTCTCCAGCCATTATAAGGTCAAATGATCTAAAAACAAGTGTCATGTGTATTTCCAATTCCCTTATCCAAACGGATGACTCATTACCTTAAATCTTACCAGTAGCTCTTATGCTTAAATTCAAGGTCAGAATAAAAATGCCTCAGTTCAAAGTACAGGAAATGGGAATTACGTTGCATTTTACGCATGCTTAACTCCGGTCAGAATCGGTCCCTACGTGCAAAACCTGATACAGAAAAGCACATCACTTCCATCAAAAGGCCTAGTGGCGCTACACTGTCACTGAACACTATCACAGGACAGTGCAGTGGTCACCGACACATACAATCCACAGGAGGTTAGTGGCACCTTCATTGGGGAGGACGAGCTCGGGCTAATGGCTGGAGTGGATAGGTGGAATGGTATCCTGTACATGGTTTCCATATGTTTGATGACATTCCATTCGCTCTGTACCAGCCATTGTTATGAGCCGTCCTCCCCTCAGCAGCCTCCACTGATACAATCACATTACCACATACCGAGCCCCATGTGTCGCATACGCTGGGCTACCGGCTCAGATACACTCAGATAAGGGTTCACAGCACAGACTAGGGCGAATGTTCACCTTCTAACAGGACAACGACCCTAAGCACACAGCCAAGACAACGCAGAGGAGTGGCTTCGGAACAAGTCTCTGAATGTCCTTGAGTGGCCCAGCCAGAGCCCGGACTTGAACGCTATCGAACATCTCTGGAGAGACCTGAAAATAGCTGTGCAGTGACGCTCCCCATCCAATCTGACAGAGTTTGAGAAGATCTGCAGAGAAGAATGTGAGAAACTCCCCAAATACAGGTGTGCCAAGTTTGTAATGACATACCCAAGAAGACCCTAGGCTATAATCGCTGTCAAAGGTGCTTCAACAAAGTACTGAGTAAAGGGTCTAAATACTTATGTGAATGTAATATTTCTGTTTTTATTTTGTATAAACTTGCCAAAAAAAATGGAAAAACCTGTTTTTACTTCGTCATTATGGGGTATTGTGTGTAGATTGATGAGGGGGAAAAACTATTTAATCCATTTTAGAATAATGCTGTAACATAACAAAATGTGAAAAAAAGTAATGGGGTCTGAATACTTTCCGAATGCACTGTACACTACCACTCTCTCTCACACTCATACATTACCACTCTCTCTCACACTCACACGTTACCTCTCTCACAAGAGCACGAACACACACACACACACACACACACACACACACACATGCATGCACACACAAAAACAATCTCTATCTATCTCACACACAGACACACAACCTCTCTCTCTGTTTCTGTCTGTCTCACTGCCTCTCGCTCTCCCCCCAGGGAATATTGCCATATCTTTGACTGTCAGTCAAACTTAACCCCTCTCTGGGCCACCACCCATAGCACATTAAAGCTAGCCTCAACAACAAATAACGCAGTTCTTTCATAACCATAGATCGACTTAATGCTCTGCATACTATTCTTCAATCAATGTTGAATCATTAGCAAAGAAACATTGGCATCCATCTCTGGGATATAAATGTCTTCATTGCAAATCCATTCTAAGCGACAGAGACTTGTCTTCTTAAAGGCCTCGATTGTTACTTCAAACAGCTGACTGAAACGTGTTACGAACGAGCAGCTTAATTTTTCAGAGCCCAACTAAAATCCACTTACCATGTGGCATCCCCCTAAATCTCTCAGTGGGCGCTGGGAGCACATTATATTGTGGAAGCCTCCAAGCCTTGCCACTGTATTGGATGCCTGAGCTTGATATCTCACGCAACAAAAAAAAAACACAACCCAAATGGGATTCATGGTCACAGAGTTAACGTAATTTCTGTAATTCTGTTATCAGGAGCTACAGTTGGCTGTCCTCTTTGCACGTCTTCCCTTGAACTTATTTGTGTTCAAGTATGTTTGGATGGATAGAGAACAGAGAGGGGGAGAGCCTGAGACTCAGTTAAGAAGGGTTAATTCTATCTCGTCTCACAACGGGCCTACCTGGCAGAACAACATCGTTTCCTTATGACTAACGTTTTAAACGTCATTGTACATTTTTACATTTTACCCCAGAATTCCACCTCAAATCAACCATAGGGTTTTAAGGTTTGCCTGGAGGGAAGCCAGCACCACATTCTCAAACACAACCTATTCACCACATCGTCTCTTCAACAATCTGCCTCTTCATTTAACATTCTTTAAAACGATTAAGTCAGCGTCAATGTAAAGACCATGAGGTAACACCACCCACATGAAAACATACTATAGTATACTAGGGTATAAATACTATAGTATTCACTGTTGTGTTTTGTAGACTTTACTGTAGTACTCACTGAAGTCTGCAAAAACACTACAGTGAATATTGAAGTATTTACTGTAGTATACTGTTGTATTTATAGTTAACTATAATATAAAAAGTGTAGTATATTCGATTTAATGTAGACCGTTTGCAGATTGTATTATACTGTAGTATTTATGTATTTTTTTGGAGGACATTCCTGTTGTATTTACTACAGTGTTTTTGTTTTATGATCTTCCACATATTAAATGGAGGCTTTCTCCTTCAGGAAACCTACTGGAGAAATACTAAAAGAGCACATTTATTCCCATAACCTGTACATAGGCAGTTAAAAAAGGGTAGTGTTTTTTGGACATTACTGTAGTATTTATTACAGTGGGGTTTTTTGTATTTTTTTTTTTTTTTTGGGGGGGGGGGGGGGGGGGGATAATGCTGTAGTATTTACTGTAATATTCTACATCATACCACAACATTCTACAGTAAGTACTACACATGATTGAAGGATACTACAGTGTATAGTATAGTATTCTACAGTATTCTATAGAATTGTATAGTAAGTACTTTAATATTCTACAGTAAACTGTAGTATTTTTCGGGTGGGCAGGCTATACTACTGTTGTTACAGGTTTTTCTGGTAGTCTACTAGTAAACCAGGGATTCAATGCTAACACCAGGAGACAGGGAAGCAAACACTACCAATTGATTAGGTTCCAGCTTGGGATACACACACACACACACACACACACACACACACACACACACACACACACAAACTCCCGCATCATGCGCAAGTGCACACATACACTGCTTAAGATAGGAGCTGCAAAAACCCATCTGATACATTGACTGAGCTGAGCTTACAGGACAAAAAGGTAATTGGCAGCTAACCACAAATAAAGGTAGCGGGGCATTGGCTAACATTTCAGTTCAATTACTTGATTTTCTCCTGGTCATTTAGGTGCAGAGTGTAATGAAGGATTTCCCTCCATCCTTGATAAAAGCATTGGGTGAATGATGACTACTGTACAGATTCATCTCATTGGGATATAGTCTAGATGGTCCTCCACAATCCTAGGGTTCCTGTGTAGAGAAAGAACATCTGTTTCCATCTCCATCCCGCTCCCAGGCAATTTCAAGCTCCAAGGGCCTCATTTATAACCGTTGTTTAAATGCTACACTAAATATCTGCATGCACCGTTTCTTCTAATAAATCAGACCTGACGTAAAAGTGTGCGCGCGTTAACGAGGATTATAACTCCGTCTGAATAACGCCCATCATTCACCTTTTATAGTGACAATAACACCCTTATTTGCTGTATACTTTGGAAGTATTGGAATTAGACTGACATAGTAATTCTAAAGGAAATATCAATGGGGAACTTGATCAAATATCTTCGGTGTTAGCAGCAAATTGTTCTCGACCTGTAAACAGGTTGAATTCGCCAATGTTTTGCATTTACTTTCTCCCGAACCAAAATATGCTGCACTGACCGCGAATTTCTGAAACGTCTACTCAGAAAACATTCAAACTAAAGTAGGCCTACTTAGTGGTAGCCTACACACCCTCGGTGCAAAATATAAACTGTGTTCACCTGTTCAATTATACGGTATGTTATAAACGCGCTCCCTTTGGATGAATTGAGCAAAAAAAATGAAATTATAATAGCCTATCTAACAGGCCCAATTAAAAGCGATGCGCATGGTAATATGAACTCATCATGGCCAGAAAAGTTGCAATGGTAATGATATACTGTATGTATTATGTTTATAAATGAAACATTGTCTAGGCTACTCGAGAAATTTGGCATTACAATATTCAAAACGTAGCCTTCAAATTTCAATGGAAAACGTGAACTGTCTGGTGTACTGTTAAACTGCGCTTCGGATCGCTTGGATAAATATTTTAAAATACCGGTAGCTTAGGTGTAGACCTTACGGTGAAATGCTTACTTACAAGCCCTTAACCGACAATGCACTTCAAGAAATATAGTTAAGAAAATATTTATTAAATAACTAAAGTGTATATATATATATATATTTTTTTTTTAAGTAACAATAAAATTACAATAACGAGGTTATGTACATGGTCAAGGTAATTTGTACATGTAGGCAGGGGTAAAGGGAATATGCATAGATAATTAACAGCGAGTAGCAGAAGTGGGGGGGTGGGTTAATGTAAATAGCCCAGGTGGCCATTTTATTAATTGTTCAGCAGTTTTATGGCTTGGGTGTAGAAGCTGTTAAGGAGCCTTTTCGACCTAGCTACAGTATTAACTACTGTATTAACTACTGTGGGCCCAATTAAATGAGACATGTTGTATCCCTATAGGCTATTTCACGAAGATGTAACCATCATGGTCAGAATTTATTCTACAGTGATCATGGAAATACAATAAATACTGTAAATTGGAAACATAAAATAATTCGATTTTCACCCTTCTCACTAACAACAAATGATTGCACCTTATTATATTTAGATACCTTTTTTATATGACTAAGTCATCATACACTGAGTGTGCAAAACAAAACATCTCTTTCCATGACAGACTGACCAGGTGAATCCAGGTGAAAGCTATGATCCCTTATTGATGTCACTTGTTAAATCCACTTCAATCAGTGTACATGAAGGAGAGGAGGCAGGTTAAAGAAGGATCTTTAAGCCTTGAGACAATGGTGACATGGATTGTGTATGTGTCCCATTCAGAGGGTGAATGGGCAAGACAAAAAGGTTGAAGTGCCTTTGAGCGGGGTATGGTATTGGGTGCCAGGTGCACCGGTTTGTCTCAAGAACTGCAACGCTGCTGGGTTTTTCACGCTCAACAGTTTCCTGTGTGTATTAACAATGGTCCACCACCCAACTGACATCCAGCCAACTTGACACAGCTGTGGGAAGCATTGGAGTCAAAGTGGGCCAGAATCCCTGTGGAACGCTTTCGACACCATGTGGAATCCATACCTCGAATTGAGGCTGTTCTGCGGGCAAAAATATGTTCATGTTTTGTACACTGGGTGTATATTCCCCATTTCCCCAAGTCTACTAGGCTACTATTGCCTTCTTGCAATGCAATTCTTCAACCACTAGAAACTGTGTGTACGCATGGTCTAAAGTTTGCGGGAGGACAAGCACATTCTCACGTCAAATTCAGTTTATATAAATGCCAACTTTTACATGGTAACTATCGAGCACATGTTTGGGGGCATATTTTGTGTGTAGGCAACATTTATAAATGAAGCCACAGCTGAGGCTGTATGTGGCGATTTGACTAAGAATGAGAGTGATGGAGTACTGCATCCCCTGACCTCAACCAAATTGAGATGGTTTGGGATGAGTCAGACTGCAGAGAAGGAAAAGCAGCCAACAGTGCTCAGCATATGTGGGAACTCCTTCAAGACTGTTGGAAAAGCATTCCATCACTGGTTTAGATAATGCCAAGAGTGTGCAAAGCTGTCATCAAGGCAAAGGGTGGCTTTTTGGTTACTACATGATTCCATATGTGTTATTTCATAGTTTTGATGTATTCACTATTATTCTAAAATGTAGAAAATAGTCAAAATAAAGAAAAACCCTTGAATGAGTAGGTGTTCTAAAACCTTTGACTGGTAGTGTATGTACAGTTTACTGTAGATGTTTAGGAACGCATTTTAAGAAAAAAAGTGCAATTTAACAATAAATTGAATACCTGACTTCCCACCAAAATCCCTGAACATAAACTGTTGTATGTGCTATAATTCTGTCATTATCTAATGGATTGGAATATATTCATACATTGTCCAACTGTTGCATTTATTTAAAATTGTTTTTAAAACCTTTTAACAATTTTGAAAGCCAATGCTACTGTAATAGTATTGGTATTCTGTTGGTATTCTCAGACCATGTTACAGTAATGCTGATGGGAGATGCCCCAATTATTACATGACGGCAACCATCCCAGAATAAGTTTAAATGTTGTTCTGCCCTGCTGGCTTTGACTTTCTTCTGCATGTCTCATCTGCCTGTCTCTCTCGCTCTCTCACTTCAAGGACAGCCGACTAGCCGAGCAGACGGCTTCAGATGTCAGGCCTAGCACAGGCAGTACAGCAGCGAAGCAGTGCTCAGCCCTTATTCAGCACACGCCTTAGAGCATCCTAATTCACATTTGTTTACTCAAAGAGCCCCAAAGAAGAGGACTGGTTCGAGGGCTTAACTCAATGAGGTTCCATGAGATGGGAATGCTTATAGGACACATCCTGGCTAGTCGAGATTTTCTCCACACAAAAGTGTGCAGTTAGCTAAATCAGCCCCACATCTTCAAACATATTGAATGACTAATGTGTGAGAAAACTCCTTCAATGACAAGGTTGCACGTGTACCATCTAGGGACCAGAACTAGCCCCTTGCTTTGCAGCATAGGGGAGAGTGGGATAAGTTGAGCCAAGTTGAAACCATACACAAAATGTATAATTTGACCAACTATTTAGGAAGAGGTCATCATTTCATGAAGTCTGTGAAAGAAGAAACCACATGGAAAAGTGGTAGGCAAGTAAGGTCCAACGTTTGGGATGGTGTTCTTCGGCTTGCAATTCTCCCCTTTTTCCTCCAAACATTACGATGGTTATTATGGCCAAACAGTTACATTTTTGTTTTATCAGACCAGAGGACATTTCTCCAAAAAGTACGATATTTGTCCCCATGTGCAGTTGCAAACAGTAGTCTGGCTTTTTTATGGCGGTTTTGGAGCAGTGGCTTCTTCCTTGCTGAGCGGCATTTCAGATTATGTCGATATAGGAATCGTTTTACTGTGGATTTAGATACTTTTGTACCTGTTTCGTCCAGCATGTTCACAAGGTCCTTTGCTGTTGTTCTGGGAATGATTTGCACTTTTCGCACCAAAGTACATTCATCTCTAGGATTCAGAACACGTTTCCTTCCTGAGCGGTATGACGGCTGTGTGGTCCCAGGTTGTTTATACATGCGTACTATTGTTTGCACAGATGAATGTGGTGCCTTTAGGCATTTTGAAATTGCGCCCAAGGATGAACCAGACTTGTGGAGGTCTACAATTTATTTTCTGAGGTTGGCTGATTTCTTTTGATTTTCCCATGATGTCAAGCAAAGAGGCACTGCGTTTGAAGGTAGGCCTTGAAATACATCCACAGGTACACCTCCAATTGACTCAAATTATGTCAATTAGCTGATCAGAAGCTTCTAAAGCTGTGACATAATTTTCTGGAATTTTCCAAGCTGTTTAAAGGCACAGTCAACTTAGTGTATGTAAACTTCTGACCCACTGGAATTATGATACAGCGAATTATAAGTGAAATAATCTGTCTGTAAACAATGTTGGAAAAATGACTTGTGTCATGCACACAGTAGATGTCCTAACCGACTTGCCAGAACTATAGTTTGTTATCAAGAAATTTGTGGAGTGGTTGAAAAACGAGTTAAGGACTCCAACCTAAGTTTGTATGTAAACTTCCGACTTCAACTGTACATTAGTTGGGGTCTCTATAAGCTTCAATATATTTCCTAAACATAGCATGAAAGTGCATCCTTGTAGTTGTGTGGGCTAATATAGTCAAACTGTTTGCCCTGGGGTAAGTTGAGCCAATGGCAAAGTGAGCAAATTGTCGTGTAACAACAGGGCCGGGCCTATGTTAAAAATGTTTAAAAAAATACAAAGTGTGTTGTTAGGTGTTACGCCTGTGTTAAAATATGCTTCAAATTATTCAAAGACAAAGCGATTGTGATTGTGTTGAATTGTGTTTGGGAAATGAAGATAGGCATGGTTTAAAAAGATAGTGGGAATATTTCCTTCAGTACAGTACATGTGTAGGTGGCTTAACTTGCCCCTTGTATGAGGTAAATTGAGCTGGGGGCAGGGTAAATTGTGCCAAGAGATCACTTTTTTTGGACAAGCTATGTTTTCAAAACTGTAATGTTGACATGAATTATTTCCAGGGATATACAACACCCTGAAATATATGTTGATATCTATGTTAGACAGATTACTATATTTCACTTGGAGTGACACGGAATGGAAAACATTTCTCAACTCACCCCACTCTCCCCGATTGGTGTCAGCAGTGGGATGGCGTTACAATGGGGAGGTATATGAACTAGAGGGAGTGTTCTGAAAAAGGGGACAGTGTAGCAACCAAAATGACTAAGTTAGAACATTACAACCCTACCAACAGCCTGGGCATTTGATACAAATGAATCGTTTGGTGGATTACATTGATATAGCGCTTCACTCGTTCTCAAATCACATATGATTACATGTGGATAACTCGCCTCTACTCCACTACCACGAATGTGGAGTCAGCACCTACAGTACATGGGTGCACAAATAGGCAGCTATTCTGCACCCAAACACTCACAAGACATCAGCTATGTGGAAAGCAGGGGGTTGCAAGTTTGAAACCGGCTAAGGACAAACGAACGTTGCATTAGATCGTAGGAGGTGTTTCTGAAAAAGGCTTCAATGGTCCAAAGTAAAAACAGCAACAGAACTGGAGTGTAGCTGATGAGTCACGTCACCCTAGATAAACCGCCTGCAAAGTGCTATTTTAGCAGAAAAGAGCAACTCCCAAGTACAGTAGCACTGTTCCAAGAGCCATGCAGGTTCCAGTGAGGTGCTGTGCCAGGGATCTGCCTCCAGGTTGCCTCCAACTCTGGCCTCACAGGCTTCATTCGCCTTGGCAGTGTTTCAATGCTCTGCTGCTCCACTCACACTCACACCCGAAAAAGCTGCTGTGCAAACAGAAAACCCCACAAAAGTGCTTTCCCTTGGGTAAAATCTACCTCCTCACCCCGAATGCAGAACTGCAACAGCTAGCTATGATTGATCGTTAAATATTCTATATGGTTTTATATCTTATAGAGATGGGCCAAACCTTTGGTGCACTTTGCATGCCGTAGCAGTGTTTGAATAGACAGAGCAGAACTGATTTGCAGTCGTCCTCTCTTTTCATTCGCCTCTGCCTTCAAGCAGACCTCCAGCTATAACCTTGTTATAATTGTCACTTTTTGTCCAATTACATTAGAACTGGTGGAGAAACATGGTTTCATCATGGTCTTTGGGTGTCGAATGCTCCCACTTAGCTCTCCAGGTTTCTCTTTCTCTCCTCTGTTAGATAATCACATGAATCTTTTGATAGAGCCGCCTCTAACTTTGCACTTGGAAACACTTGGATCCTGCAAATGTTAAAAACATGGCTTTTCAATCATTTAAATATCATTTCTGCAACAATATTTTTCCATCACAGGGTAGTTGTAACCAAGTATTCGAGCTGAAATGCTCCCCTCCATTTCCCTGAAAAAAAGCACTCATCTCTTCATGTTCTCAGAGAGAATACATCTATGGCGCCGTCAGGAGGTGGCTTGGAAACGTGACCAAAATGCAAGGTGAGAGGGTGAAATATTTTCAATGCCAAGTATGGGAGAGAGCCGATACCAAACCAGAAGGGGATAACATCAAGTTTTTTTTTTAAATGTAGCATTAAATTGACAACTGAAAGCAGCAACTAATAAATTATTTTCCACTCTTTGGTTTCTGAGTCTGATAAAAGGTGGTGCATATCAGTGTGCATGTTAGTTCAGCTAGCTGGTCAATGAAGCCCTCTCCCGAGGTGTCAAGAGTGTCCTCCTCTAGTGAATGAGACATTTTAACTCGCCTGCCTTTTCACTTGAAGTGCTGTATGTGTTTTTAATCATCACCGAGATCTCAAAACTTAAAATGCAAGAGATATTTCTTGATATGAGCGACATTACGCTTTTAGAACAAAGACAGCTTATGTCACACATTTGGAGAGTAGTGGCAGTGATTCATCCTCATATGAGGAGTAGAATGTTACCTTAAATCTCAGTGTTCAAACATGATAGTTATTAAGATCTGATTGCTGGTCGCCTCACTACCTTTCTAATTTCAGAGTTTCTACATGGATAAATACTGTGGTATCAAGTTCTTGCTTTGAACTTTAAACACTGATTGGTAACGTAGCGGAAAACGCTCAGCGACGCAGTGTGTCGTATAAGACGGGTAAATTAACCCTCACTCAAGACATGGGCTCTCAGCTCCATCAACAGAAGCCTCTGGGCTTGCACTGTAAGACCAGTATCACGTGGCATATCCTCTCTCTGTTGTGGATATGGTCTCTTGGTCTCATATCCTGTCTGCCAAGTATGGACAACAAGGCAGAGTCCCATGGGAAATATGTCTATTGCAGCATTGCCTCTGCTGGAGGTGAAAGAATCAGGGAGAGATGGCAAGATAGTCAGAGACCTTATCAATCGTGTTCTTATCGAGTTGTCTTTTTCCCCTCCCATGGGTCAATGGGCTCAACATCCGGACCTGGACCATTACCAATTAATTTGGCTCTGTGTGTGTGTGTGCGCATAACCAATTTCCTCTTCAGTATAACAGTCATGGAAGCAGCAATTTGTCCCCAAAATACACAAATGTTTTTCATTTTAGGGGGGAGAGAATACAGGGTCAGTGCTGTTACGCTATCCCATCATACGATGGTCCACAGAAATAGTTAAGTGGAGTGTGAGGTGAAAAGGGAAATGGTAGCCTACACATAGGATCAGTGTTTGACTTGGGCAGGAGCTCACCTGAGCGGAGTACCAGCACCTCCCATTTTCTACTGCTTGAGGTCCTGTAACACTTATAGAATATTAGCTCAAAAGTACTGTGAAGCTCCTGCACCTCAATATAAACAGTACTGGCACCCAAAATTAATACTAGCACCTATTTCAGTCTAAGTCAAGCACTGCATGGGCTGTTTACACTGGCACCCCAATTCTGATCTTTCCCCACTAATTGGTCTCTTGACCAATCCCGTCAGATCTTTTCACATCAGATCTTTTTCAGAGTAGACCTGATTGGTAAAAATAAATATAAATATTACTGAAAAAAATACCAGATTTGTGCTGCCTGTGTGATGGGTTCAGTTTCTTGCTCCATTAAACACTACTGATACCCATGACAGGCACATTTCACGTTCAAATAGCTGCAGGAATAGACTCAAGAGAACCAACCACATTATAACCTAATATTTGATCCAGCCCTGTGGCACACATTGAAGTTAAATTTTCTCCCCATCGCCGCATGAATCATTTTCATAATCTCTATATATTCTAAAGACCGGTCAAGTCAATAAACAAAAGCAATCCCAGACACGTCCATAAACAATGCTGTCCTACCTGAATCGAACGTCTGGATTTATTTGACCAAGTAGGAATGTTGTTCAGGTTTTCCTGAACGGATAGAATAATTGAACGAGGTTGTGTCGTTCCGCGTCGTCCGATAATTGAGTCCCACATCACAAAACAGGCTATACTTACTTGTCGGGCACTGTACGTGTCACATTGTTCGTTTCCTCAACTTGCAGTATTCCTCTTGAGTTTTACCACTATAAAAGCCACCCCAACTGTTATTGCATTTCCGAGAAGAGAAGGAAAGGGCACTGGAATAGGCTACGGATTGCGGCGGACATTCATCCAATGAGTAGCCTGCCCGCGCGGTGCCTCTGGAAGGACGCAACAGTCTTGGTGCTTGATAGTCATTTCAATAGAGGTCAGAGTACAATAATAGCCACTATCATCCGGTGAGGTATCGTCACGGTTATGTAGCCCACTCGCGAGAAGGATCAGGCAGAAATGCACCCGCTCAGTCTTGTAGTGAAAAACAAAATAATGAATGCGCATCAAATTATTGTTTGGAAAGAAGGATGGAACTTACAATATTGCGCCCCTTTTGTCATGCATGAGAACATTGTCTTCTCTGCGCAAAAAAAACCTCAGTAATCCAGTAGGTGGGAATCCAAATCAAATGAACGAGGTGTGGATGAGTGAATGGTTAGGTTGGGGAGGGTGAGATTGAATGTGCAATGCCACTTAAAGTAGACACCTAGGTGCAAGTAAAAGAAGAATCGTCACGAATTGAAGGGGCAAATTTGAGTCGCTGCACTAGTAGCCATATGGTTTTGTTTAAATGATGTACCTGGTCACAGTTGTTTCAAAATGTAGCTACCACATAAATGCTAGTATTGGTGCCATGCCCATCGGAGACAAAATATGCAGTTATGCATTGCGAGATAATTGCAATTAATTTCGGGAATGCAGTACTTTTCAGCTATAAATGAAAGAAATGCCAGTAATGTTAATTACAAAAAGAGGCTTCCCATGATTGATTTGCCATCAATCACCTGCACGAATTAGGCTAATCCAGGCTACTCAATCAAAAATAAAGGCACAGCAAACATTGACAGAGATATCAACCCTCCTCTTTATTTGAAACCGGAGATGGTGGTGTGATTAAGAGACTGTGGGGGCAGCTGTCCAAGGTCCTGAAGAGCCCACCAATGAATGATGCCCGTGGACAGCATTTCACTTTCAGTGTAAGCAATATGCAGCCATAGAGTAGATATAGGCCTTACCAGCGATAATTGCAAGATACACGACCAATTGATGTGCATATGCATAATTTGCCTCAGTGCCCAACTACCTTTAGATTGAGTTGATGGGAAACCATAATGGTCAACCATGTCCAATCAAGAGTTAAACTCCCCTACACACTCTCTGATGACATCCGATTTCCAGTCCAATGTCCCTTCTATTCCCCATTATAATAATTTCATAGTTCACTAAACACGGCCCTGAAGATGGCAGATGTGCACAGAAGTCCTGATGAGGTTTGGAATGGATCCATGCTGGAGGTTGCCACTTACAGGCTACATTCCCCTGAGCTAAACCATAATAGGCCACAAAATCTACAGTGCATGTGGCCGATATCGAAAGAGGTAGATCTAGGGTGACACTTTATTTGGAGAGTCCCCTTATAGATGGTTTATAGATGTTAAAATCAGATTTGCAGTTAATAGTTAGAAACGCTATAGACCATTTGTGGGGGCCTCTCAAAACAGTGTGAACAGATATACTATACAGATTTCCAATTGCTTAAAAAAAATGTGAATACCTTTTCATAGTATTTAAAGTGTGCCACCATACTGGAGTTGAGGGAAGAAAAGGTGACACATGAGAAGTATAGATTCCAGCATTTCGATAGAAATACCATGGGAAGGGACGTAGTGTGGAGGGCATTGTTGAAGCATGTGACCGAGAAGTTTGGGTGCTTTTTGGACAGAGTGTAATGATCAGTAGAGATGCTAGGACCAAGTGTGAAACGAGATCTGTGTTTAAAGTGCTGGGTCAGTCCATTCCACCCAGACGTTCTGAGAGCTGTGACCTTACAGGAACATAGAGTAGGCGTCCCAAATTGCACCCTGTTTCATAGCTCACTACTTTTGACCAGAGCGCTACGGATCAAAAGCAGTGCACTAAATAGGGAATAGGGTGCCATTTGGGACACACCAGAGACTCGGCATCAGCTCGTCTGTCTAATGGTTATTAATGGTGGTGATTTTGCCCATTGACAATAATAAGGCCCAAGCGTAAAGGCTAAGCATTTTGTTTCAATCAACCTTCCATACAGGCACCCATTACACTAATGACTACACACAAGCAAGCAGTTAGTGTAAGTTCTATCCAGACTCTCCCCATTAACAGCAATTGGTGATTCAATGAAATGGAGGGATAAAAACAGAGGAATGTAAAATTGTCATTCACTGCAGGACAACTCTTATAGCATTGATCTCCATGTGACCCTAATACAATTGCCTAATGGATGTTTGAGGAACCAGTGTGACCCTTGTGTTGATACAACTAAGAGAATACATTTTTTATCTTCTCTTGCTTTTGGCCTTTTAAATTGGGGGATACTTATGGCAAATGTTAACAGGCTACCATAGTTGTTTGTTCCTCATTCATAGCCAACAACCAAGTCTGCATCGAGGAGACCAATGACAACCTGGGGCGAGGAGCCGGACCGTATCCATGGTGACCAGCAGCTTCCTGGTGAATGTGAGGTCTGTGGCGGTCAGATCGGAGCTAATATCATTTCCTGGGCTGCTGGGTCTTAGGTGCTGCTTATCTGGCCTGCCCCCCCACCCCCCAACTGTGCTTTCTCAGTCAAAGGGAGGGGCATAATGCTTCCCTCAGTCTTACATCAATCACTGTGTTATACAGTTCATAGAGTGGAGAACTGGACAGCTGCTATTCATTGGGTGAAAGGGTGTCGCTTTGTAAGGCCTGGCCAGCTGAGAAATATCTTCATGTTTTGGTGTGTGTGAAAGAGGGAGTGTGAAAGAGTAGATCAGAGAGAGAGAGGTGGCCAGAGAGACGGAAAGAAAGAGGGAGTTCATCTTTGCAACAAATTGGCACGACATCTCCAATACAAATTACAGACCTATCCTCCTGAGGGATATTTGATGAGGGATTGTTGGGGTATATCTGGCAATAAGAATGATGTTGATCATTATTATTCAAAATCTCCCTCACTCACCGACTGCACATGGAGATGAAAGTTGGTGTATATTCAACATGCAGACAGTATTAGAGGAACACATGTCCCCGGGGACAGCGGAGGTGTGTGGGAGATGATTGATCATGACTCAGCATTGTACCGGCTCTCTGTAAGCGTATCCATCATGTGACCTGCTGCATGCGTCCCAAACGCCACTCGATTCCCTATTTGGTACACTTCTTTTGAACAAAGGGACCTGGTCAAAAGAAGGGCACTAAATAGGGAATAGGGTGCCATTTGGGATGTAACCACTTGTCTCCGCTACGCACTTTGCCTGCTAAACAACACTCACTAGCCTGAGTCCTCACTCACTAGCACTGCAGGTCCAGTACACATTGCCAGCAATAGATAGAGAAGAGTACACTGATCTCATTACAGGGAACATTCATTGCCAGTATAACCAACTTTTTGGGGGGGAGATTAAAAAAAGCCTTCTTTCTATGAAATGGGAATAAATAACAGTCTTTAATAATTATGTACCCAAGAGTAAAACAGGATCACTTTTAATTCACCTGCCAGCGGGGCACATTTTCCTTCGGGTCCCCGCTACTACATTCAGGGGGGCAGCTTGAAGACCCTGACCCTTGGCACACTCCCCATCTACAAGATGATTGTGCAACTGCTGACAGAGTTGCGCTGTGCATCTGCATATCTATTACACGTGGCCCTCGTAAATAACCTGTAATGGAACTGTCATCTCACTAGTGCCATCACACATTAACTCCGCCTCAACGCCAAAAGAGCAGCAGACGAGAGCTGTGTTTGACTACGGTAAACTGTGTTTGAGTACTGCAGATTGTGGCGGCACACTGGTATCCAGTGCACGTCTGATCTAATTAGGAGTGGATTGCCATCTCGAACCTGGTGGTTAAAAACCCATTCTCGAGAATTCTTGGGTCCGTACCCAAAAACACAATACACATCTATTTGTGGCCAACTACACCCCATCCCTGTGGCCAAACCCTTCCATCGGCACGCCGCCCTCTTCCCCCAACCCCATCCCCTGACCACGTTACATAAACCACCAAGTCTTCATTGGCCACTTATTCAGCTACGTTATATATGTGGGGTTACCCATCCCAGCACTCATGTACAGGGGTTTTTCCTCTTTGATGAGGTTGCTAGAGCATTTAAGTTACTAGTGAAAAGAGACTAAATGCTTGTTACCAGTGTGACGAAAATACTATTGCTAACACTATAATGTCTATAGAACTTGGATGATCAACCCTCATGCAATGATTAACCAAATCAAATCTTTTTTTTTTGTCACATACACGTGTTTAGCAGATGTTATTGCGGGTGTAGCAAAATGCTTGTGTTTCTAGCTCCAACAGTGCAGTAATATTAAACAGTAATATATAACAATTTCACAACAATACACACAAATCTCAAGTAAAGGAATGGAATTAATCATATATTTATATTGGGCGAGCAATGTCAGAGCAGCATAGACTGAGATACATTATAATAGTATTCAATACAATATATACATATGAGATGAGTAATACAAAATGTAAACATTATTAAGGTGGCCACTGATTCCAAGTCTATGTATATAGGGCAGCAGCCTCTAATGTGCTAGTGATGGTCATTTAACAGCATTTAACAGTCTGACTGCCTTGAGATAGAAGCTGTTTTTCAGTCTCTCGGTCCCAGCTTTGAATGCACCTGTACTGACCTCGCCTTCTGGGTGATAGCGAGGTGAACAGGCAGTGGCTCGGGTGGTTATTGTCCTTGATGATCTTTTTGGCCTTCCTTTGACATCGGGTGCTGTAGGTGTCCTGGAGGGTAGATAGTTTGCCCCCGGTGATGCTTTGGGCTGACCGCATCACCCTCTGGAGAGCCCTGCGGTTGCGGGCGGTGCAGTTGCCAGCGTTAGTCGGTATGCGAAACCAAATATGCCCGGGGGGGGAATGAATGAGCTCACATTATGGAAATGAAAAGCTCACTTTGCTTCCAATTAATTCATTCCTCAAATGTAATTTATTGGAGATAATACTTTCAAAGCAGAATCAAAATAAGATTGCTCCTCATTTTCACATTTTGCTCTGCAGCCCGCTGTGCCTCTCAAACGCAAACACACACATAAATGCTCAAATAACCCAGTGCTCAGAGCCCCTCTTGAATGTGGAGTTTATTATTGGTGCTGGCGGAGTTGGACTGTAGCCATTAGAATTCAGCAGCAGAGACGGATGCAGCGGCAGCAGAAGACCCCAGCAGTGCATATAAGGGGGAGTACAGGGGAGCACAAACACAGCTAATGACTGTGTGTGTGTGTGTGTGTAATTGCTTACCGTATGTTTGCATATCGGTCCATATGCACTGAGCTAGGTTTCTTGGGGTAACAATGTGATTAGGAAGATGGGAAGGCATTTGCGACTAGATCATACAACGGTTTGGACTTAACACATAGGCCTACTTTAGATTGTCTATCCGCCCTTCATCTCAGATATCTTCCTCATTCCTTTTTTTGTGTGACTTGAAAATTATTACACGCGACAAACGTGGTCAGATGATGGTGCCTGCCGTTGCTCTTGGTCTGCAGTATTACATTTGAATCACTAAAGAGACCCTCGGTAGATGCTATATAGATTTCTAATCGACCTGTGACTCGTCAGACTGTGAAGCAAATGATAAAGCAGTGTTTCTTAACTTATTTTATATCCGGGAATAGGGTTGGACATTTGAAATTATTTCACTATTTGAATAATATATTTTTGGGGATATTTGGATATCTAGCGTGACTCAGGAGAGAGCCGGTGCGCTGCGTTCTGCTTGTTTCAGCAGAAGGTGGGGGGGGCAAATAAGGGCCTTCTTTGCAATCAAAAGGAACATAAAACTCAACATCCCAATTAGGGTCTGGCTAAAAATACTTCAATCAGTTATCGAACCCATTGCCCTCTATGGTTGTGAGGTCTGGGACTCACAAAATGAGGCAAACACCCAATTGAGACATATAGTGGAAATGACAAGCTTATTTTATAATACTTTTATTGCATCAAATGGTTGTTTTATGCGATAGAATAGAGGGTTCGTATAACTCTCTTGTGTCTGTGCGAACTGAAAGTGGGCCTCTGGGAGATAACGCTGACAGGAGATTTACGATGCAGAGCATGAGTTAATGTTTCTGTTCTAAACGGTACCAGGGAGACATGGCTCCTTGTGACCCATTCCATACATCTGTTGTGTGTTATGTAGACTGAAGGAGGATGCACTTTGCTATAAAATACTGTGCTTCAAACCAGCTGGTTAAGTTCTCAGTGATCACCTCCAGCGGTGATTAACAACCAGCTCCATTACTGCAGTAAACCAGCTGGTTGAGTTCTCAGTGATCACCTCCAGGGGTGATTACCGACCAACTCCATTACTGCAGTAGTTAAATAATAAAGTTTGATTGTTTTGAAGAAATCTAAAAGTCTCTCCTTTTGATTACAATAATTCCACCACAGACACTGCATGCAGAACTCTGTTAAAATATACTTTGCGTACAACGCAAAACCTCAAACAATGAATGCAGAGCAGAATTAGGACTGTTAGATATCAAAATCCAGAAAATAGATGTTAAATTCTACAACCATGCCCACACATTCCACCACAAAGCCCTCACCTACAGAGAGAGGATCCTAGAGTGTCCTCAGCCAGCTGGTTCTGGGGCTCTGTTCAAACAAACAGACCCCTCAGAGTCCCAGGACAGAAACCCATTTAGACCCAACCAAATTATGAGAAAGCAAAAAGATAACTATTTGACACATTGGAAATAATCAACCAAAAAACATAATAAATTGGAATGCTATCTGGCTCTAAACAGAGAGTACACAGTGGCAGAATACCTGACCACTGTGACTGACCCAAAATTAAGAAAAATCATATGTACAGACTCAGTGAGAATAGCCTGCTATTGAGAGAGGCCGCCATAGGCAGACATGGCTCTCAAGAGAAGACAGACTATGTGCACACTGCCCACAAAATGAGGTGGAAATGGAGCTGCACTTCCTAAACTCCTGCCAAATGTATGACCATATTAGAGAAAAATATTTCCCTCAGATTACAGACCCACAAAGAATTCGAAAACAAATTACATTTTTTATAAACTCCCCCTCCTATTAGGTGAAATACCACAGTGTGCCATCAAGGCAGCAAGATTTGTGACCTGTTGCCACAAGAAAATGGCAACCAGTGAAGAACAAACACCGTTGTAAATACAACCCATACATGTTTTTTTATTTTCCTTTCATACTTTAACTATTTGCACATTGTTACAATACAGCACATAGCCATATGACATTTGAAATGTATTTATACATTAGAACGTTTTGTGAGCATAATGTTTACTGTTCATTTCTGATTTGTTTATCTACTTCACTTGCTTTGGCAATGTAAACATATGTTTGCCAATAATGCCCTTTGGATTGAATTGAGTGAGAAAGTAGTCAAAGCGACTCGAGCTAATTAGACAAACGTGTTGCTGCCATAGGTTATCATCATACCATCTGGCAGTGCCTGTCTTCACTGTATCTGTATCGTTGTAAAGAAGCTAGCTAAAGTAGCAAGGCTAAATGAGGCCATTTTGTTGCGCTCCCAGTCCATGTCACCAACAACTCCATTCATATTAAACTACAGCACACATGTTTGTTGATCATTGTAGCCTACTCCTTCTCATTTAGCCAACTTCATTCCGTAATTTTAATTCCATTTCGCATTCATTTGAGATTTCCCACCTCACATGGAGCCTCTGACTGTAGCGCCGCTGTGATTGACTGACAATAACAACAAACTATACATGTTAAACGGATATGTAGGCTAGGCCACTTTTGTGTGGTGCGCACTCATAAAAACTGTTATAAAACTGTTGTTTTATTAACATTTGGAAAGTAATGGTCTATTCTTGTAGGCTATGTAGCAATGTCACATAGATAATCGAATACTAATGTTCGTTCAAATAGTCAAATATTTGTCCTTGAGGACCACTTCCATTAAAGTTAACACTTAAGAACTGAATAAAATTGGTGTCAGCTCACCATCTGTGGCCAGGGACCAGTTAGCAACATCTCTGGCCGGTGTTGGTCCCCGCACTGCTATACACAGTGCTGGATTAAGGCACGCGCTGTCAACAGCGCTTTACAGGCATTTCTAATTTGGTGGGAATTGCATACCAGTTTCTCCATAAAACAAAGTAGCCTATAGCAACCCCAGATTCACACAGCAAGACAAAAAAGGTTGTTCAAAGTGGAATGAGGGCGGGATTGACATTGATTAGCAATTGAGTGTGGGAATTAATTTCCTGATTCTCGTTTTGTTCAAATTCATTTGCCGCAAATCTGTGAGTGACATTGGCTGGTTGTTCGAGATTGCGTAGATTGAAAATGCACCAGCCGGAATGCGCATGATGCGCTGTTCCACATTGTCAAATGAGGGTTTGTAAGGTCATGAAAAGGTCATTGTTAATACAATTCACGAAGGCACGCTTTAAAATAATATCAATCACTTACAAACCTACATATCAGTTATTATCGTAATAGCCTTCAGTGCGTGTCTGTGTGCGCTGTTGCTGGTGTAGCGGGAGCGACATTTCAGCTGCAGGTATAAACTAATGTCAGACAAAATACTAACTAGATAGTCAATTCAAAACATAACGTGTAGCTTGTTATCTCGCTAGTTAACGATAGCCAACTAAGCATTAATGTCGCTGTCGCCTTTCCACGGGTACTGTAGATAGCCTAAATAAATCCGCACCGTTGGAAAACTGGGATTCCCCTCTATTAAACAGTAGCCATGTTAAACATTGTCGCAATTACAAATATTCTAAGGATAGCCTAATTGACAAATAACTTGCTGTGCATAGACCTCCCCTGAAACATTAATATTTGAGCCTTATATAAAAATAAAAAAATCTAGTTAGATACCTTGCTTTGAAGTAGCCTACCTAATCCATTTCATCTCTGATTCATTGATTGAGGAAATCATTTTATAAAGACAAAAGTATTTGGTTGTAAAGTTACAATATTTCACATCAAGGGTGGCAACGATCCTCCAGGATAGCTACTGGGTGTGCAGGCTTTTGTTCCAGCCCTGGTCTAACCACATTGTAGGCTAAACATCAGCTGCTCAACAGGACCGTGATTAGCAGATTTGCCTGTTTCAGGGTTGGATCAAAAGCCAAGCCTTCACACCCAGGATCTCTCCAGGTGGAGGGTTGACCACATGTTAACAACATGTGACCAACAGTGCAGTTCTACTTTGTGGGAGGTTAAGTGCCTTGATCAAGGGCACAACAGCAGGAGATGGTAGGCCTACATGGGATCAGACACAACAGCTTTTCAGTGTCAATAATGCTTACTTTTTCCATGTAGGCTATAATAAGAGTCATTAGAATTTAGTTAGAAGTTATTGAGAAGTCATGGGAAATGTGAATAAACCCTTAACAGTGAATAATCGGAGTTCTCTATAGAATAATGTAATTTGTCAATTTCGGGGGAACTAGTTTAATGGACCGTCAAGCACTGGCTATACAGCATTATAACATGATGCTAGTCTAGGCATATTGCTGCACGTTTCAAGGGCTAATCTTGTTTCTGTGTATTCCACCCCCCATTGAGCTGCAATGGGGCATAATCCTGAAGGCAGCCTACGTTCTACCTGCTAAGGCCTTCTAAATGACCAGGTCTCTTCCGGGACCGCTGGAGCAGGGCTCATTAACACTCAGTTGGTAGAGCATGGCGCTTGCCATGCCAGGATTGTGGGTTCGATTCCCATAGGGGACCAGTACGAAAAAGTCAAAGAAAATGTATGCACTCTCTACTGTAAGTCGCTCTGGATAAGTGTACATGAAGGAACCGTTTTAAGAGGCTAATGGATTCCAATGCCTCGCCGTTGATTCCAAAATGGAGGACGGAAGAGGTCGTGGCAGGGGCAGCACCTCGGTAGAAGAAGACATGCTGTTTGGATCATTTCCCCCGTGTCCTCTGACAGTGATCGTTTTGACAGGGGGAACATTTTTAGATGCAGCGGTGCAGAGGAGTGAGCGGGTGGTGGTTCCTGATGAGGCAGAGAGTAGTTTAGTCATAGTGGAAACACGTCGTCAACTTGGCTCACTCACGGCTTGATGCGGACGAGAGTTTTGGCGCTCCACCACCTGTTGTTTTATTTATTGTTTTCCCGTAATTATTCCAGGATGATTCACCCTCTCGCTGAGTACACCTCGCCACGGTGTAGGCCCGCTGTAATGCATTATTGGAAGTGATGCGCCTCAGAGTGCAGGAAGACCGGAGAGAGCATAAATAAAAGAGGCGAACGAGTGAGTAAAGGGATGAATCAGTGGGTCATGGTTGGGGAGTTAGTAGTTCTGTCCGACGTGATGGACGCTCAGGGAGGTGATGGGTGAAGTCAGCCTTGGCCTGAGGGCAGGGGAGCCAGTGAGATCACAGTGTGTGACTCTTCCTTTTTACATCCTGACCACCTCTTCACGCTTATGTTGAGTACTTTGGGTCTACATCATTTGGCACAAACAGGAGAAAAGTTTTTGAAATTGTAAACAACAAGGTATGGTCTATGCGACAGGTTGCTGTCCACGGTACTTCCTCTATTTCAAAAGGTTTTCTGTCATTTGTGTGTCATTTTACCCCAATGTGTGGCCATATTTGGTTGGCCAGCACCTGGGTCACATTTAATAAGCATTTTACAACCAGTTTGAACCTGACAATGGAAAAAGGGAACACAGTAGACCAAAAGGTCAAATAAAGATTCTACAAAACAAAATTCCACAAAACAAGCTTTCTGATTATTTTAGATATCGAGCAAGGAGCGATCGACTGTGCACACATTCCTCATAGTGTTAGCGAAAACATATGCAATTGTTTTAAGATGGTCATACCAAGGATCATTTAGCTACAGTATATATCATTTAGCTATATATCATTTAGCAATATAATATAATATAATATATATATAAACAATTATTTGATGAATTTGGATTTACTGCTATTACCCCATAGAAACACATTGAATAACAGTTTAATACATGGAAAAACAGTCAAAAACTGTTCGGACGCTACAGATGTTTTTTTGGGATGTCTCATGGTCTGACAAAACATGTAAAAAAACATATCTCTATCGTAAACATTTTGATCGGTATGTTTGCATTATGCTAATTATATTTCAATGCACGATTTCCCGTGAAAGTCAGAGGTATGCATGCTTTGCTTAAGCATCTCAAGATAAAACGTGTCCCAAAATTCATATGACAGCTAGACATAGAAGTAACACTGCTGCTGAACGATGGCACGTTCTGTGTGAAGCTCAGCGTGCTCGTTGTACTTCATGGCCTGTTCGGGTCTTTTGTTCACAGCTCAATCGAAAGCACTGCACTGTAACAGTGTATCAATATCAAGCCTAATGCAATTAGGAAACACAATTGGGTCAAATAGCTATGGTAACAGGTCTAATTGAATCGGTGTCAGTTTCTCAGTGCAGGGCCATCCGCTAGTGGGGATGCAGGATCGAAATCAATATGCTCTGCTTGCGTCAATGGCACAGGCTAATTTCATTGCATTTTTCTAGCATCATTAGCGCTCAGGCTAACCCCTGTGTGTTGCGTGTGTGTGTGTGGGGGTGGGAGCATGTTAAATGGTTACTGCATTGTGTGTGTGTGTGCAATGGTTAGTTCACTGCGTGTGTGTGTGTGTGTGTGTGTGTGTGTGTGTGTGTGTATAATGGTTAGTTTACTGCGTGTGTGTGTGTGTGATATGTTAAGTGTACCATATGGAGCACTCTGGGTCTGCATCAGTCCAGGGTTTTGGAGGCTCAGTATTTTCAATTTGGGGGCCATGAGGGACACAGGGGTCACTTTACTTCCACCATATACATGGCTGCTTCAACTCACTAGGACCCGCACCAGGTGGAGGAGGGGGCGGATGAAAGGGAGAGAAAGGGTAGGAATGTTTATTCATGCATTAACTGGGACTTTGAAAAGGGCCAAATCATCGGAACGGAACTGGCTAACCCAAATCCATATCTCAGGCACTAACAATGTAATTATACAACATACAGTATTGAGAGTACCTTTAGAAGAATGTGAAAACAAAACAAAAGCCAATGAATGGAAATGAAAAGCTAATCTCAATGCCTATTTATGTTTTGTTTTGTTCCTCTCACAGGGATTTGGCACAAACAAGCTTATTTCATTCCAGTCTTTTGGTTAATGAGTTCACTTAATGAGAACATCGGTGGGAGAGGAATTGTTCTTCCAATTAACAAACAATTAAGTGTGTGTTGCCTCTGGGATTTCTGGGAGGATGTGCAGGGGCAGAGGTCTAATGCGTGACAAACAACACGACAACAGGAGGTGAGACTGCATTCTGCAATTGCTTTCCAATGAAATTAGTTCTAACCAGCTGCTTAGTCATGTGAGCAAAAGGCAAGTTGCCAGATAACGACTCAAACAACTGGACCTCAGGTAGAATATAGTAAATTCTAGTAGGGACTTTGGTAATTTAGTTATGTTTTAGGTCAGGTTTTATTCCCATGTAAACAAAAATACATAAAACATTTCACTTTTCAATCTGGCAACACATTTTTTAAATTGTACATTCTGGCAACCAAAACGTCTGGCCTCTGTCCTTACCTTAGCGGTGTCTCCATGGTTACCCAGGTTTGATTTGGGATGTACCACCTCTGGGGTGGAGGTGGTGGTGGGGTTGGGTGTCCAGCCCTGGTTCCAGTCACTACAGCACAGCAATGGGTTCTTACTCTGCAGAGCCGCAAACGGGATTGCCTTCTGGCCCCCCTGGAGAAACACGACCACAAAACATTCGGGGGGGGGGGGTCAAAGGTCATACCTGCCGGGAGGTCAGGCAGCTCCTCCAATTGTTTGGCTTTTTTCCCGCCCACAAGGTTAGAGGTCTAAAAATATGGATTACTCAACTACTGCACTTTATATGCAAATCCTTGTTCCCTCCTTTCTTTGACAAAGTGACTGATATAACCCATTGGGATAGGTATAGGCAAGGATACCATTATCAGGCTTTCCCCGCTGTGTAAGAAGGTGATCACTTTTTGGAAAGGAGGAAGGAAGGACAAATTCCAACAGGGCCGCTAATTTATGTCACATCATTTTTGACAAATACAATCATTCTCTCCCTGCACATCATGAGACTGTGGACTTTTAATATATTTTAACTGCAGTGGGCTAAATCAGGGTCACACGGAGTGTTTCATGGTAGTCTTAACCAAATTCTTTGTAGTCTTCAACAAAAGTATACACCTCACACACTTGCTCATGCACTTAAAAGAAAAAAGACACCTGTACCATGTCAGATAATAGTTGAAACGTATTAAATACTGAGTTTACCTCCCAGCATTACACTTTATATACATCCCAGAAGACTGAAATATAGCAAAACCGTTTGACATAGAAACGGCAGATTTTTTGGCTTAAAAAAAAAAAAAAACGTGTATCAATTAGGAAAGATATTAATAATATTCCACCAATGAGGCCACTAGAGGGCAATTTTTTTTTCGAACAATTGCGAAAATCAAAACAGATCTAAAGCTGAAAACGCCTCCAAATGTTTTAATTGATAAGGATTCCCATTGGCTGATGCCCATGGCAAACCGCTAGTCTTACTGGGGTCTGACACAAAACAAAAAAGTAATTACAGACAAAATACTTCACGGTTGACATGCACTTGAAACACTGCAAACTTAAATGCACGACAACAAAACCCATGTCTGTTAATAACCAGCCTCCAGCCTAGCCCCAGACCTCTACACAGTACAGTGTCCATAAGGGGAGGATGATGCTCTCCCTCCTTCTCTCCCCCCCCCCCCCCCCCCCCCCCCCCTCTCTCTCTGTGGGTGGGGAGGGAGTGTGGCAGTAATTCACTTAGGGAGGAGCTGGAGAGCTAAAGCTGGAGCGGGGCCGCTGCTACCATCTCTGGGGCTGCTCTGCCTGAGCCTCCTCTACTCTGATAAGGGCTGTTATGTGGACAGTGTTGGAGGAAGAGGAGGAGAGAATGCTATAGTTATTGAGAGAGAGGGGGATAGATGGAGAGTTGTCTGTGTGTTTGTGTGTGTGTCAGTCTGTGTGTGTGTGTGCGTGTGTGTGTGTGTGTGTGTGTGTGTGTGTGTGTGTGTGTGTGTGTGTGTGTGCGTGTGCTTGAGAGAGAGGCGAGTTGTTCTGTACCGCGTGTGAGTGGGAAGGGGAGCTCTTAGGCTGGGGTTGGATGATGGCGTGGTGGGGAGTGGTGCTGGTGGTGGCGTCGGGGCAAGGCTCCAGGGTGGGGTCTTCGTCCTCTATTTCCATCCCCTCGTCGAACACGCCTTCGCCCAGAAAGAAGCTCACGGGGTTGAACTGGCCACGCAGCTGAGAGGAGGGATCGGATGAAGAGGTTATGAGAGATTGCATTGGATCATTGAATGGGAAACGTTTGTGTTTGTATGACTACACCTGTGTGTCTGTACACCTACAGTGTGTGTGTGTGTGCTAGCATGTGTGCGCTAACATGTGTAATCTGTGAATGTAGTGTGTAGCGTGTGTGACCGACTGCTGCGCTGACGGCGGGGGCGCAGCTGAGCCCATGGCCCCGTGGCCCTGCAGGGCGCTGTGGATGTACACATCCTTCTGGGTGTGTCTGTCGCACAGGAAGAGCTGCAGGAAGCCGGCGTGGTCGCTGTGCAGGTTCACCACCAGGGTGCGCTCCGGCTGCCCTGGGAGGAGAGAGAGAACACAAAGGGCGTGGGTTAAAGCTGTTCTTAGACCAGTCTGTATGTATCAAAGTCAGAGGAGGTGTGCTGGAATAGGATTTGTTTTCGATTAAATGGAAGGGGGGGGGGGGGGGGGTCTGATCCTAGGTCAGTACTAATACTCTGAGACACTATATGAATTAATTAATGAACACGGGCCCAGTGATGGGAATGTCAGTCATGGTAGATTGTGTAAATGGTAGCATATTAGGTCTTACACTGAAAGGCTTGATTCCAGCCAGCGATGAGGGGACTGCTTGTGCCGGGAGCTCTGAGTAACACAACCTGAGAGGGAGAGAATCAACACATGGTGAGACCAGAGATGCAAACAGTCACTTCAAATAAAAGGACTACATTTTAAGGCTGTTGATTAGTCTGGGCAAGAGTAAAGAATAGATTGGCTACATCCCGTGACACCCTATTCCCTTTTAAGTGCACTGCATGTCCGGTCTTCTCAGATCAAAACAAGTGCCTAGGGGTTGGTTGTGGACAGGGGCTCCGTCCCAAACGGCACCCTATTCCCTATGTAGTGCACTTCTTTTGAGCAGAGCAATAGGGTGCCATTTGGTCCCAGCCAGGCCCTGCTTGAGGTGGGCAACAAACGGTGGACAACAAGCGTGGTAGAACCAGATGCCCTGGGGGCACCACGCGGCACACCTGGCAGGGTCGCACGTAGCGCTCAGACAGGTGTAGTAGCTCCTGGAAGGAGGGAAGGAAGGATGGATAGAGAGGGAAGAAGGGAGAGGAAAGATGAAGAGAGGGAGGGAAAGAGGAAGGGAGAAAACGAGAGGGCATCACCAAAACCGTAGGATCTCAATAGCTTCCTTCCCTTTTCTCCTGTCCTTCATCTGCACTGGTCTGAAAACAGTTGAAATAGTTGAGCCCAATATGGTGGACTCCTACTACATATGAGCAGTTATGGCAAATTCATACAGAATAATGCAATTGGACTACATGTCTATGACTACAACTCCCACCCACAACTCCCTAATCCTCCAGTCTAGCTGAGGGCTGTTGCGGTCGTTGTTGTCGTTCACCTCATCTCGATCATCCTGTTCTCCAGGGCGCAGGACTCCTGGTTCTCGTCAAAGCAGATGTAGAAGTGTGAAAGCGACTCCACGTGCTCCACAAGCACAGACACCAGCTCCCGGGGGCCCCTGGACGTGGGGGTCCTCAGGCTCTGGGCTCGCAATAGCGTCCGGGGGCACCACCGCCCAGTGCCGACACCGCACCGAGCCGTAAATGTCCACCATCTGAGTGAGCGGAGCAGCCACACACATAATATGTGTGTCCACACATGACATTACGTATGTAATATGACGCATACACAAACACATATGGACCGTTGTGAGATGCTGGGATATGTAAACGGGGCGACATTTTCTGTCCACAAAACTGCAGCAATTGCGTAGGCTTTCATCTTTCATTCTTTCCCAGCACTACTTTATTGGAAGTTTTAGAACTAGGTTGGACACACTTAGCTGCCCTTTGCCTCAACACACCAGTTAGGTTGTATTCATTAGGGCACACCGCAGCCAAATGTTTTGCAACAGACAACAGGCATTTCTGATTGGACCAGGTAGTCCAATCAGACCTGGTTGTTGTGGCACGTGGTGCCCAGGGGCATGATGGATGTTCATGACCATCATCCAGTGGTTGCCCTCGTCGCCCGCCACTGTCCGCGGGTAGAGTGTGTCGCTTGGGGCGCCCACGGAAGCTCAGGAAGCCGCTCTGGACCACTGGCAGCTCCTTCCTAAACACCCCTGAGGGTCAACCGAGGGTCGAAAGGTCAAAGCAACAGGGAAATGGACAGTGGTTGCGGCACATCGGAAAGAAGAGCTACTTTGCAATTTGAAAGACGCTCAATGATTAGGATTATTTATTAGCCATTTGTTAGGATGCAGGCATTCGCACGGGAAAGTGATTATTTGTCTGTGTAAAAGGAAACAGGGGACATGGAACGTAAATCCTTCATGACCTTGTATTCTGCAGGGAGATCATGGCTGAATATTCGCTCGCTGTTTTGAGCTACAACCTATAGGGGGATCTCCATGTGTTAGAAAGTCTTAGTCTTTCTGAATGATAGACTTGGCTCTTGGGTGAGGTTGGAGACTGAGTGGACTGACCTGGTGTAGCTTGGGCTTCAGTCGTGGACTGACCGTGCCCGCAAGCCCATTCTCCAGAATACGCTGCCTAAGCTCCTCCTCCAGCTGCACAGGCCAATCAAAGCAGGCAATACATGACAAGAGGGAGGGGCTACATTACATTTGTTACCACTCTTCCCTACAGCTATTCAGAAGTTCTTTCGATTCTCTAAAAATCGTGACATAATTTGCTCTCCAAAGCTTCGCAAACACAGACGCCAATTACAGCATTTGTTTGTTTTGTCGATGTTATAGACCTGAATGTTACATTGGAGTGCTTTGCACCCAATCAAAAACAAGCTCAAGGGGGGAAACTATTTATACGCTGTTGAAAACACATCACAGAGGTAAAGGCAGCAGCACACACATCCTGATGACACGCTTCTGAAACGGTTGTCTGTTCTGGCTGGGCTCAGGCTCAGATTGGCTCCATTGGCTGTGAGCCCTGGTGCCTCTCTGGGCCGTCAGGGACTGCAGCCTCGGGGAGTGGTGCCACATGATTCTGAGTACTGGACACTATGGTGGGGTTTTCTACCGGGACTGGATTTCATACACGGACAGGTCAATACAGAAAAACATTTCCGTCATGACAAGGGAGAGATGACTAGTTTGAATATAATGCACCTATGATGAAGAGACTACTCCGACTCTACCATTCAATACTACACTCGACATTTTACTGAAAATAGCGTGAATAAATTGTGAACCGAAACATTTCAGAAGTAGTCGCAAAGTGTTCGCCACGGGTGCGTTTGACGGGCATGTGCTTTGCAGGACGCTTTGAATGGATACATGCAATGCGCAGTGTACTTGAGTAGAAATTCAATCAATTCAATTCTACAATCTGCCAACCAACCTGGGTTTGTCTGTTTTGTCTGTCATCGGCCTTACTACTGGAACCGTTGGGAATGTCTACTTCGGGGGGGGGGGGGGGGAGAGTTGTTTTTTTGGTCCGGTCCTCATCAGTGGCGCCACCTCCACCCCCCTGAGGGACAGCAGGGAGCCCATCTGGCTCTGTGTGACCGCCACCAGGCCGTTGGCCGCTGCCAGCATCTCGGCGGTGGAGTAGAAGCCGTAGTTGGTAACACGTAAAGGGAAGTCATAGCGGAAGGCAAAGGCGGTCTCCAGCTCCGACAGGCCCACGGCCCCTTGGGAGAGCAGCTGGCGGAGTTGGGCAGGCAGGGCCGGGGGAGTGTGGCCGAGCCAGGGCAGGGCCATGGGGCTGTGCTGCTGGTAGCATGGGGAGAAGAAGCCCACACCAACACGCCAGGGCCTTGTTGGCGTTGTGCTGCCTGGCCACCAACTCCACGATGCCTCTGGTGTCGAGAGAGATAGGTTGGTCTGCTGAGTTTAGAAGGGAACGGAATTGACATCTGTGTTGTACAACGATCTCTGTGCTCAGCTTCTCAGACTCCTCATACGGCATACTACACTCAAGGAAGAACCAAAAATGTTAACTCCATAAACATGAAAACAATCGCATGATATGTGCCAAAACATTATAACTTCATAAGCCAAAGATGGGACTCCTGCTCAGTATTACTCATCCTTCAACACCAAGTTGCAATCTCCCAGACAGTCAATGTACGTCAGGCATCTCCCGGATCAAGTCCAGCACTTTGCGGAAGCCAAGGGTCCTCAGGGGAACAGGGTGGCCCAGAATGTTGACGTAGTCCCGACTCAGCTGATCTGGGGTCAGGCCCTGCTTGGCTGAGATGAGCAGGGAGCGCACATCATTCTTTAGGCACGAGAGCAGCTGCTCCTGGGTCATTCTGTCAACTGTCGGACAGAGAGCGGGGGAGGGAGAGAGAGAGAGAGGAGGGGTATGAGAGTAAATAAGTGGGGAGTGGGGTGTTGGAATGCAATATTCTGAATGTTTCTTGAATGTTTGAATATTTAAGTGAATGTCTATCCCATTTAAAAGTAACCAATGCATTTTCTCAACAATGACACTTGGAAATGTGCAAAGAATCCACCCCCACTGTCCACCATTGGACCCAGAGCCATCTAAATATATGGCTCGAACTGTACCTAATTAGGCCTACAACAGGTGCAATTTGACTTAGAGAAAAAAACTGAATAATGCATCTGAACAACATTACCCACTGGGCACACACTGGTTGAATCAACGTTGTTTCCAGGTCATTTCAAAGAAATGAACTATAGCAGCAGCATAGCACCTCTCTCCATTAAATATAGGCGGTTGACGTCAACAACCCTAATCAAATATTCCAAAAAAGTATTCAAATAACGAGATGTATCCACCAATCCAGAGAGAGGAATAGGCGAGAGCTTAATAGCCCGCCGTTCCCGCTCTGTGGACAACAAATCCCAGTGTTAGGGTGGAGACATAGGTCTCTCACCATTATATCCAAAATCTCTGACAGGAGCTAGCTACATTTGTCTGAGGCGAAGCTAATCGTTGCACAAGTCATACAGTTGTTAAGATAGCTAGCTGCTTAGGCACCTATTTATTTTGTCTTCAAAACCCATTTGGCTTGTTCACATCCAATTACTAGTCTCAAAGCATGTTTTGTTCAAAAACTATGCAACAGAAAGAAAAAAGAGAATGGCTTTTACACACTTCAGTCAGACCCATTTTCTCTTAAAAGACAGCCACTGCACGCGCAAGCATGGCGACAGAATACGCATCTTAGTCGGTGAATTGATTATAAACTGGGTGGTTCGAGCCCTGAATGCTGACTGGCTGAAAGCCGTGGTATATCAGACCGTATACCACGGATATGACAAGACATTTATATTTACTGTTCTAATTATACCACAACCCCTCGTGCCTTATTGCTTAATGAACCCTCTTCTGGCCAGGGCAGTGATCCAGGGAAGTTACTGGAAGTGATCAAAAGTGATTACACACAATTACAACAATTGATACGAAAATGTATACAATTATTATATTAAAACAATTAATACAAACCCATAAAATGGTGTGAGATTCCTTAAAAGCTTTAGCAATAATAATAAATAGTATTTAATAATAATTTAATAAACATCTGAAATGCAGACTATTCAGTCATCTTCTAATTATATCTAATAATGTCTAATCAACTGAAATACTTTGTTTCTTGCAGACCTAGCCAGGCCTTATGAGAATAACTGCAGCAAGGAAAATGTAGGTCAAATGGTTCATTTACAGTCTAATTAAATTGTGTCTGGGAGGATGTGTGTCTTTCCTGTACAGAAAAATATGGGGAAACTGACTGATCAGCTTTTTGGAAAAGAGACAAACATCTGAGTCTGCACATTCCCAACAGTGACTCCCCAAGCACACAGATCTACAAGGTTGTCTTATTTCCAATGACAATCCTCACATATTCATCTCACATTACTGGCTATGATGTCAACAGGACAAGAACGACAACTTATATTTCAAATGCCTTTCCAAAAGATGACAGTTTTTCTATCTATGTCATGTTAATAGGGTTTCAAGTTATAGGCCTACACTGTGTGTGTGTGTGTGTGTGTGTGTGTGTGTGTGTGTGTGTGTGTGTGTGTGTGTGTGTGTGTGTGTGTGTGTGTGTGTGTGTGTGTGTGTGTGTGTGCATGCGAGAGCCGGCGCCAGTAGGGAGGAAGGATAAACAGCAAAAGACAACAAGTATTGCCAACTATCAGCCCTTGTCATAGGCTTGTCGTAGGTGATTGCGGCTGAGGAAGAGAAGGGCAGTTGAAACCACCACTAGCTTTGGGTTGGATGCTTCTTCTCATCACAGAGATTCCAAGAGGGATGGAGAAACGTCCGGAGTCAGCTTCCCCTCGCCGCACTCCGCGAGCAGGGAGGGTGGCTAAGAGAGAACATTCTAGGTCTCCGACTTCCAGGGGCCGCCATCACAAGGGCACCAAGACAGTGAGGCTCCCTGAGGAACATGAGAAGAGAGAGGGGCCAAAAAGGGATACCCGGGAGGCAGAGACCAACGGAGAGGCGGATAAAGAGATAGACAGGCCAGTCAAGTCCACGTCTACTGTTGTGGATGTGGATAATGTGAGAGAGAAAGAGAGGGGAGAGGAGAACGAGGAGTTCATGGCGCTACTAGAGAGTGAATGGCAGGAGGAAGGTAAGACATGTTTCTAAACATCAATATTTGGACCCCTATTCGCAAAGCATCGTAGGGTAGGAATACGGGTCTAGGAACAGTTTTACCTTTGCAGTCATAATGAATAAGAGAGAGGGGGGTGGTCTCTCCTACTCTGAGACTCTTTTGAATATGGGACCTGGTCTTTGATTTTAAATGATGATATATTTGATAAGGACATTAGCTTACTGTGAGTGTGAATCGTGGTATTTGTCATCACCAGGCGTGAAGCCGAGGAGTCTTGGAGTGTGTGAGTGGCTACTCATGGTGTTGGCTCTAACCCTGGTCATTCTGTTCTTTCCCATCTCCATCTGGTTCTGTGTGAAGGTAAGGATGTTCTACCTCCATTACATAGACAACACAGAACGAAAGGGGATGCCTAGTCAGTTGCACAACTGAATTTGTTTTCAGCATTTAACCCAACCCCTCTGAATCAGAGAGGTGCGGGGGGCTGCCTTAATTGACATCCATGTCATCGGTGCCTGGGGAGCAGTTGTTGTTGGGGGTTAACTGCCTTGATCAAGGGCAGAATGGTTTGGGGATACCTGCCGCTCACATGACACAGTATAACAACGTGATGATGACTGTGTAAAAAATGTTCAAGCAATATTGCAGAGTTGGACATCACTCACCAAATGGTAGATTTCTATAGTGTAGAATGAAGGCACAGTATCTGGTGAATGACGACATTTACAAGGATTCAGCACCCCCATTTTTTTTGGTAAGAATAGTATCAACTTTGGAGTGAAAATGTGTGATCTGTTATGTTTCATTGAACGACACAGTGGGCTGTCTTTCTGTGTGTTATTCCGTTATGGCAAAGTCTTGATTGACAGCTCGTCACTATGTTGACTGACAGGTTGTGAGGGAGCATGAAAGAGCTGTGATCTTCAGACTGGGTCACCTACTGCGAGGGAGACCCAGGGGACCAGGTTTGTGCTTGTTATTATATTACTTGAGGACTCGTTCGATGAGTCATTCATAGTGTTTAAAGCGTAATGGGATTGTCTTAGGGACACACATAGGGGGTTACTCATAAAATGGTATGACAGGAAAATGTCACGTCTGGCACGTTTTTTCAAACATGAAAGAATTGTCTTGTGCTAGGTACGAGGCATGCATCAAACAATCTCTGAATTTCTGAAATGGATTTGAAAAGGCAATTAACATTTTACACAGCGCAAGTCCTGTGAACAAGCCCTGTAGCCCACATGCTTATCAAACTGTGCGTGTCCATGACACCGTGTGTAAAAAAATATCCTCCAATCTCTCTCTACTGTATGTCCATTCGGGACCAAGGTCTACTTTTCTACCTCCCACTACTCGATGTTTTCCAGAAAGTGGACATCCGTCTAAAAATGCTCAAGGTCCCAGCTCACACGGTACGGTAACTCCTCTGACAGCCTACAGAAAAAACTACAATCTACATCAAATATTCCCCCCAAAATTCCTCTGAGCATGAATCTTTTACTGCTGCAATGTGTGTGTTTCTTCCTGTGTGTGTGTGTGTGTGTGTGTGTGTGTGTGTGTGTGTGTGTGTGTGTGTGTGTGTGTGTGTGTGTGTGTGTGTGTGTGTGTGTGTGTGTGTGTGTGTGTGTGTGTGTGTGTGTGTGTGTGTGTGTGTGCGTGTGTGCGTGCGTGCGTGCGTGTCCAGGTGGTGACCAAGGATCTGGTGAGCACGGAGCTGAGCGCGGTGTGTTACTACCGTATAGAGAATGTGGCTCTGTGCAGCACGGCCCTGTCGGGTGTGAGTGCGGTGCTGCAGGCCCTGGTACAGGTGGCAGACAGAGACGTTCTTGCCCACCACGACTTCACCCACATCCTGCTAGACAGGAAGAGGATCGCCCAGGAGATCCAGGTACATAACCTGTTGTACAGTCTTTGTAATGGTCTGTATATTGACAAGACCTGGGTTCAAATGCTATTTGAATTTGTCTTTGCTCTAACCTAGAATGCCAAATGGGTAGGGTTTGGACTATCTAATTGTTCCATTAAGTCAGGCAAGCTCAATCAAGCACAGACAAAGTATTTTAAATGATTTCCAATATTATTTGAACCCAGGTGGGATATTGATATTTGATATTGACAATGGTTATTTGTGGAATTTGGTATTGAGCGGCGTAAAATCACATGGATTGTCCAGGAATTTGAATGGATGGTGGAGTATGAATCATTCTGCTCTTTACATCTCAATCTACAGGTGGCTATCGATTCTGTAGCTTGTCAGTGGGGGATCAAGGTGGAGAGAGCAGAAATGTAAGACTTTCATCGGGGGCTCATTTACATACAGGCATTTGTAACATTTCCGAAACAAGACGAGGCAACGAGTGTCGTAAGCGAATGTTTAAAGAACACGATGCATGTTGGAATGGCCAACTTGTGTCTTCACCTGCTGACGTGTGTGTGTGCTTTTCACCGTGTTCATTTCAGAGAGGATCTTTCTCTCCCCATTGAGCTGCAGCAAAGCCTAGCGGCAGAGGCTGAGGCTAAGAGACAAGCCCAAATCAAGGTATGTCATCAGTTTTTTTGGTGTGTATGTGTACAATGGGAAAGGGGGGATACCTAGTCAGTTGTACAACTGAATGCATTCAACTGAAATGTGTCTTCTGTATTTAAGCCATTCAAGCCTACACACACACACACACACACACACACACACGTATATGTGTGTGCGCGTGCGTTGGCAGGAACGCATGTCAGAAGGGAGGTAGGATAAACAGTAAAAGCGAAACAACAAGCGTTGCCAACCTGGGACCCTTGACCTCTAACCCTAGGCTCCCCTCCTCCCTGTTCTGTAGGTGATTGCAGCAGAGGGAGAGAGGGCAGCCTGCGAGGCTCTGAAGGCATCTCTGGACTCCCTCTCTGGTTCCCCGGCCGCCATCCACCTCCGTCTCCTCCAGCTGCTACACACCCTCCGCACCGAACGCCCAGCACTGGTCCTCACCCTCCCCTCGGACCTCCTCACCCTGCCCCGTGACCCCTCACCCTTAACCTTACCCACCCCAGCTCCAAACCTGGCTCCAACCAGTCCCATCCCAAAAGGGGGAGAAACCAAAGAGGAGCGGAAGACTGACTCGCCGATGATGTAGTAGACAGAGAGAAAGGGAAGCATCTTAATTCGGGTGCCTCTCAATTGTCTGAAGTGGCTGCACTGGTCTAAAGAGCTGTGTGGTGGGTACCAGGGAACCTGATTCTACCACTCCAGTTCTTTCCTATCAGTGCTGATGAAGTGAAGGAAGCAGAGTAGGCCACTTGAGATTATTGATATGCACCCCTCATATCAGACTGAAGAAGTGTGTAAATCTTATTCGGTGATTGTTTTGTTTTTTCCTCTGTAAAGTAATGTTAGTCAGTATAGAGATGAGTGTTTTTATTGTATCATTTATACAATAAACTGATGACACACTCCACCTAAATTTAGACAGTGTGAGGGTAAATAGGGTCCATAATAAATCAATAATAATGATAATAATATTGTTTAAAAAAAGGAACCATACAGCATGTTTCACACCATTTAAATGTTTGTATTTTTATTTCAACCTTTAACTTGGCAAGTCAGTTAAGAACAAATTCTGACAAATTCTTACCAGTAAGCCTGTAGGACATGATTGCTTAACAAATAGCATGCAAATGACAGAACAACAACAAAAAATACAAATTATTAAATACTGTTGAATGCCCAGACATGTGCTCCTCAGACTTCACTGTGCATTAATTTGTCAAATACAGGGGAGCCGAGTTCCCATTACCTCTAAAACTACTGTACTGTTTTCAAGGTTCAGCGTTTCTTGGGCTTGGTGTGTTTGGGGCTAGTCTCAGGCCTCTGACTCACTGTTTTGGGTTCAGGGGTGGACACATTTGACTTAAAAAAAACACTGCCACAGACTTCTTGCAAATTGTATAGATGAGTGTCCAAATCGCAAATCCAACAGTGTTGACCTACAGATGTAGGATCTTAATTTGATCAGCCTGCTGCAGGAGAACCTTCCTGCAAAGCAGGAGATTTAAAACGTGTAGTGTATTTGAGGTTTAAAAAGGCTGAAGTTTGTCATTTCCACGTTGAAATTCAAGACATAATTTCCCCTTGTGTCAAATGTATCAACCCCTACAAAAATGTCCAGTAATTATAATCCACATAATAATTCACATTTCCTGTTGCTGCAGGATTATTTGCCCCCTGTTAGCGAACTGGCTCAAATTAAGATCCTACAATCCTATGGTATTGACCTAGCAACTGAGGTGTGTCTCGGTGTTGACCTACCTTTGGCGTCCAGGCAGGGCCTGCCCTGTAGCAGTCTCTACAGATCCTGGATCTTCTCCAGCGCTGCCTGGAGGGCCTCCTCTGGCTTTAGGGCCCGCTCCTCTGCACTCTGGGCCTGGGCCTCAACCCCACTGACACACACACAACTGACAAACACAATTAAGTATACAGTTGTGTACATTATAGTTGCGGAAAAGGCTTTTGTGACAAACTATTACGAGTGCAAGTGAAGCACTTTACAAGAGACAACCAAATGTGTGTGTGTGTTTTTAATGTAATACTCCAGTAATAATCCTTCGATGGGAGATACAGAGTGCTGAGGGAGTGTGAACCCTCAATAAAGACCAATAACTTACAGTAACTTGTGCTGCAGAATCCCCACTGTAGCCAGGGCATCAAAGGCACTGCTGTGTGTGGATGAGCCACCATGACTCCAGTCTGCCAGAGGCCAAACAAAGAAGATTTGGACGGAATGCATGTCTTGCTACATCAATGTTTTCACAATGAAACAAGGCACACAGGACCCCATCCAGCTGAATAGTATCCTCCCCCGAGGGTTTGCTCAATGATGTTACCATCATGGCCTATCAGATTGATAATAGAGCTGGCTAGTGAGCACTCCATGGGTCCTCCGCCTCCACCTGCTGGTCAACAATAGGTATTGCAGACAAATTCCAAAACTGCAGTCGATGATCCACAACCTAAACTTTTATATTTTTTTATTTAACAAGACACTATATGACCAAAAGTATGTGGACACCTGCTCATTGAACAGCTCATTTCATTAATGTTGAGTTGGTCCCCCCTTTGCTGCTACAACAGCCTCAACTCTTCGGGGGAGGCTTTCCACTAGATGTTGGGCGATTAGGCCTGGCTTGCAGTCGGCATTCCAAATCATACCAAAGGTGTTCGATGAGGTTGAGGTCAGGACTCTGTGCAGGCCAGTCAAATTCTTCCACACCGATCTCGACAAACCATTTCTGTATGAACCTCGCTTTGTGTATGGGGGTACTGTCATGCTGAAACAGGAAAGGGCCTCCCCCAACCTGTACAGAATTGTCTAGAATGTCATTGTAGGCTGTAACGTTAAGATTTCCCTTAACTGGAACTTTACCATTGGCACTATGCATTGGGGCAGGTAGCGTTCTCCTGGCATCCGCCAAACCCAGATTTGTCCATTGGATTGCCAGATGATGAAGCGTGATTCATCACTTCAGAGAACGCATTTCTACTGCTCCAGAGTCCAATGGCAGCGAGCTTTACACCACTACAGCCGGTGCTTGGCATTGCGCATGGTGATCTTAGGCTTGTTTGCGGCTGCTCGGCCATGGAAACACATTTCATCATCCTCCCGACAAACAGTTATTGTGCTGACATTACTTCCGGAGGATGTTTGGAACTCAGTAGTGAGTGTTGCAACCGAGGACAGATGATTTTTACATTTTACACGCTACACGTTTCAGCACTCGGCGGTCCCCGTTCTGTGAGCTTGTGTTGGCCTTCCACTTTGCGGCTGAGCCGTTGTTGCTCCTTGAGATTTCCACTACACAATAACAGCACTTACAGTTGACTGGAGCAGCTCTAGCAGGGCAGAAATTGGACAAACTGACTTGTTGAATAGGTGGCATCCTATGACGGTGCCACGTTGAAAGTCACTGAGCTCTTCAGTAAGGACATTCTACTGCCAACGTTTGTCTGTGGAGATTGCATGGCTGTGTGCACGATTTTATACACCTGACAGCAACGGGCGTGGCTGAAATAACCGAATCCACTAATTTGAAGGGGTGTCCACATACTTTTGTATGTATAGTGTACTTCTGGCTCTGGACTTCATTCATTTTGAATGAAAATAAGTGAAGGGTGAAGTTGCCCCTAGGCCTAGACCTTGAGTCAGTTTAGCATTTACCAATTAATGATTACGGTTAGGAGAAGCTGATCCTAGATCTGCACCTAGGGGAAATCTCACCGCAGAGCTGGAAGATGCAAATGACTAGCATTAATAATAATAATCATTATTAGAATTAGTACAGTAATAATAATAATCATTAATATGAATAATAATAATCATTATTAGAATTAGTACAGTAATAATAATAATCATTAATATTAATAATAATAATTATTATTATTATTTGTTGAGCACCTCTCAGATACTGAACATGGCTAGTTTTGTTGCAAATCTTTTTAGTATTCTTTGGAAAATTGGTCACCATGTGACTGACCTCAGTTAATTGGTCACCATGTGACTGACCTCAGCTAATTGGTCACCATGTGACTGACCTCAGTTAATTGGTCACCATGTGACTGCCCTCAGTTAATTGGTCACCATGTGACTGACCTCAGTTAATTGGTCACCATGTGACTGCCCTCAGTTAATTGGTCACCATGTGACTGACCTCAGTTAATTGGTCACCATGTGACTGCCCTCAGTTAATTGGTCACCATGTGACTGCCCTCAGTTAATTGGTCACCATGTGACTGCCCTCAGTTAATTGGTCACCATGTGACTGCCCTCAGTTAATTGGTCACCATGTGACCTCAGTTAATTGGTCACCATATGACTGCCCTCAGTTAATTGGTCAGCATGTGACCTCAGCTAATTGGTCACCATGTAAACTCAGTTAATTGGATCTGCACCTCATCTCTCATTTTGCACCTCATCTTCTTCAAAAGCCTCTAGTGGATACACTGCTACACTGCAGCTAGGTTCATCTAGTGATATCATTATTCTGTATATCACATCAACCAAAAACCTGTGATGCTTCAAATGTTCAAATGACACCCCCACTGGTTGCAAGCTGGTTGAATCCACGTAATTTCAACAAAATAATTATAGTATATATTATTTCCTGATGATTTGAAAGAATTCATCAATTGTGAAATTAAAATGTTTAACCTAAATACAATGTAAAAAAATCACTGAATTTGCGTCAGTGCCTAGTGGGATGGTATTTTCATTTTGAGTGGCTAACTGCAAGGTAGAGAGGGACCACAGTAAAAGGATTATCACAGGCTCACTAGAGATCATATGCTGGGCAATGGGGGACGCAGTTCAGTGTGACGCACAGCTCCACGAAACTGCCCTTCACGTCAGACAACAGGATCTGACAGGACTCCATCCAATCGCCACACTCCCTCTGAGCAGCATAAACACGCACGCACGCGCGCACACACACACACACACACACACACACACACACACACACACACACACACACACACACACACACACACACACACACACACACACACACACACACACACACACACACACACACACACACACACACACACACAGAGTCTCTGTTGACTCTTTTTGTAGATCAGGTCTGTTCATTTACTCCACTGAAGCTTATTGTCCAAAGGACACCCAGGTATTTGTATTGAGCTTATTGTCCAAAGGACACCCAGGTATTTGTATTGAGCTTATTGTCCAAAGGACACCCAGGTATTTGTATTGAGCTTATTGTCCAAAGGACACCCAGGTATTTGTATTGAAGCTTATTGTCCAAAGGACACCCAGGTATTTGTATTGAGCTTATTGTCCAAAGGACACCCAGGTATTTGTATTGAGCTTATTGTCCAAAGGACACCCAGGTATTTGTATTGAGCTTATTGTCCAAAGGACACCCAGGTATTTGTATTGAGCTTATTGTCCAAAGGACACCCAGGTATTTGTATTGAGCTTATTGTCCAAAGGACACCCAGGTATTTGTATTGAGCTTATTGTCCAAAGGACACCCAGGTATTTGTATTGAGCTTCTTGTCCAAAGGACACCCAGGTATTTGTATTGAGCTTATTGTCCAAAGGACACCCAGGTATTTGTATTGAGCTTATTGTCCAAAGGACACCCAGGTATTTGTATTGAAGCTTATTGTCAAAAGGACACTCAGGTATTTGTATTGAGCTTATTGTCCAAAGGACACTCAGGTATTTGTATTCCTCTACAATCTCTATATTCTGACCTCTGATAGATGTTGGAGAGGTAGAAGTTGTACACTTCCTGAAGTCTATGCACATCTCTTTGGTCTTGTTGGTACTGAGGACCAATTGTGATTCGTCACACCACTCTACAAAGTCATCTAGGACCGGGCCATGATGTTCCTGTCTAATCAAGGCACTGTCATCAGCGAACTTAACTAGGTGTCTGTCAGGATGGGAACTAGTACAACTATTAGTGTACAAGATGTACAGGAGTGGGGACAAAACACATCCCTGAGGAGAGCCTGTGTTGGAATTGCGTATGTCCGACAAGTGGGGACGTATTTTGACTCGCTCTGAGTGTTGGCTCAGGAAGTCCAACAGCCACAAAACCAGCCCCCCATCTAAGGAGAAGTCCTATATGAGTCTCTGTGCCAGAATGTAGGGCTGGATTGTGTTGAAGGCAGAAGAAAAGTCAACAAACAGAACCCTAACATGGGATTTGGCACCTTCTAGATGTCTATAGACCATGTTAAGGAGGGTAAGAATGGCATCATCAACTCCTCTGCTTGGCTGATAGGCAAACTGAAATGGGTCAAGAAGCTTCTGGGTGAAGCTGAGAATATGACTTTTCACAAGTTTCTCAAGGCATTTCATTACTAAGGATGTCAAGGCGGCAGGGCGGTAGTCATTCAGCACAGAGGGATTAGATGCTTTAGGAATTGGTATAATTATTGAGTTTTTCCACAATACTGGCACGTGTTGCTGGTCGAGTGAGGATTGGAAAATGTCTGTAAAAACACCGGCCAGTTGTTCAGCACAGTGCTGTAACCCACTCATTTTGTCTGGGCTTTTGTGTGTGTTACACCCCCTGAGCAACTTTAGAACCTCAGACTGTTGGACAACAACTCTCTCAAACATTTGCATTGATGCTTCCATTTGTTTAACCTCCGACACAAAGTTGTCTGATTCAAATCTTGAGAAGGAAGAATTCAGTTCATTAGCCATGTTCTGGCCCTCATATCTCCCAAGGTCAGCACAGATTTTTCCCCTGCCTATGTGAGGGGCACTAGCCATGTATTTAATCCCTTAGATGCGCACACACACACACACACACACACACACACACACACACACACACACACACACACACACACACACACACACACACACACACACACACACACACACACACACACACACACACACAGAGCTTAGCGTTCACATCCTTGAGTGCCAAACACTGATAATGGTAGGACCCCTGTTAGCATGCTGTACATAGAAAGTCTGGGTGCGGGGCGTATGTGCCGGAGGCGGAGGCCTTATCGACCAACTCCAGGAACTGGTTCAGTAGCTTTACACGGCGGCATATTTGGAGAAGTTGTTCAGTTTCTGGGAGAGGTTCTTGGCGCCAGGGAAAACCTCCATAATGACGGTGGTGTGGGGTCCCGCCGGCAAGAGGGCTCGCTCCCGGTCGTCACAGTGGTCCGGCACTATCTGGGGGAGCAGGTTCACCATCCAGCGAGTCAGAGCCGCGTGGATGGAGTTCACCTGGAAACCCAGGGGCGTGGACATTATGTAAGGGAGATAATTAGTCTGTCCCAAATGGCGCCCTATTCCCCTTTGTACTACCTTTGACCAGGGGCCCAATCTTCCGTTGATTCATCCCTCCTGTAGAATTCATTGCTTTACCTTGATGTCCTGTTTATAAAGTATGAGTTGCCTCGGCGATAGAAAATAACTTAATTGCCTTCAGACAGAATGATATGGTAAATTGCATTTCTCCCTTGTCGCTAAATTATAGTTCCTTGTTGATTAAAAATAAACAAGTGGTGCCCCTTTTAATTTAACATGGCATATTCTTTTTTTAATTTTTTGTAATATTACCCCCTTTGCCTCCCCAATTTCGTGATGTCCAATTGCGATCCAATTATGATCTTGTCTCATCGCTACAACTCCCCAACGTGCTCGGGAGAGGCGAAGGTCGAGTTATGCATCCTCTGAAACATGACCCGACAAGCCACGCTTCTCAACACCCGCTCGCTTAACCCGGAAGCCAGCTGCACCAATGTGTCAGAAAAAACACTGTTCAACTGAAAACCGAAGTCAGCTTGCAGGCGCCCGGCCTGCCACAAGGAGTCGCTAGAGCGCGATGAGCCAAGTAAAGCCCCACCGGCCAAACCCTCATGAACCACTCAGCATGAAAGGGGAAAAAATGTAATTCTCTGATCTGGTGGAAATGTCATAAAAAAGGCCTACCTGATTACTTCCTATCCCTTGAGCAAGGCACTTAACCCAAATTGCTCCTGTAAGTCAGTCTGGATAAGAGCGTCTGCTGAATGACTAAAATTATCAAATGTAATGTGAATGCATGCCTGTGTCTGCCAGTGTGTAGTACACAGTGTTTGTTTCACCCAATACCCAAAGTCTCCCTGCATATTTTTTTATATTTTTTGTTATTTATTACAAAGAACACAAGAAAGGGGTAACATTAAAGTATTACAACATGGACAAACAATACAGTGTGCATGATAGTGATATACAATATATGTCATAGTTTCCTTTTTCATGATCACAATCTTGTGAAATCCGAACCCTCCAAGATCCCCCCCCCCCCCCCAAGAACCCTCCAATGCACCAACAACTAAGAGAACTAAAGAGAAAAAAGGAAAAGACAGAGGAAAACAGCAAAAAACAAGGCAAAAAAATGAAAACAACTGAAATCATAACAGCAATGCCAACTGTATATGTTTGTATATGTGTGCATGTCTGGCACTATTACATGTGTGTGTGTGTATTTGTATGTTTTTATTTGAATGAGAGTGTGTGTATATACATGTGTACAAACACCTGCACGGCATCAGCCTCAGGCAAACCGGCATAAGTTGTAAAAACACTTCCACTTAGTGTCATTCAAATGTACTTTTATTATGTTATTTGGACTTTTTTCCCCCCTTTATCTTTTGACCATCGTTCTCTTTCTCACACAGCAACTCCACTTCCACTTGTCTCCAGTTCCACATACTAACCCTCAGCTTCCCTCAGCCCATACCATCTATCTCTCTCACACAGCAACTCCACTCCCACTTGTCTCCAATTCCCCATCCCAACCCTCAGCTTCCCTCAGCCCATCCCATCTATCTCTGCTGGTCACCCTCAGCCCATCCCATCTATCTCTGCTGGTCACCCTCAGCCCATCCCATCTATCTCTGCTGGTCACCCTCAGCCCATCCCATCTATCTCTGCTGGTCACCCTCAGCCCATCCCATCTATCTCTGCTGGCCACCCACTTCGTGTTTCTACGCAACACATATCTTTCAACTATGTTATGATGTTTAACGTACAATTTCAATCTATCTAATCGAATAGAATCTACAGACTGCGTGTTGAAGATAAATACTTTTACTAAGAGTATTAGTGTATTAGAAATTGACTGACCCGGTCTCTCCAGATCTCCTAACAGTACTATTTCTAGGGTAAATTTTAGATCAGTGCTATGCATTTTCATCCATTCCTGAACCTGAGACCAGAAACAGGCTACCTGAGGACAATACCAAAATAAATGGTCTATTGATTCTGTATCCTCACAACAACATCTGCAGAGCTCTCCCTGCATATTTAGGTTGACTGTGAATGGAAGCTTGACACCAACTGATGTCTCTCTCTCTCTCTCTCCCTCTCACTTAAATGACAAGGATGTGCACACATTTGTAATCCTGTCTACACTCAGAGGAATAGCTTTTGATCGGTGTTATAGCTTTTATGTCCTTCAACCAAGATATGGTGGAGTCAGGCAGTCAGCCATCATTCCACTGCTTCTACTCTGTGTCATATGCCAAAGAATAGGCTAGGAACCATCCAGGTAGGTCTGGAACAGTATGCGGTTGAGTTCAGGTAGGAATGGAACAATATGGTTGAGTTCAGGTAGGTCTGGAACAATATGGGGTTGAGTTCAGGTAGGTCTGGAACAATATGGTTGAGTTCAGGTAGGTCTGGAACAATATGGGGTTGAGTTCAGGTAGGTCAGGAACAATATGGTTGAGTTCAGGTAGGTCTGGAACAATATGGGGTTGAGTTCAGGTAGGTCTGAAACAATATGGTTGAGTTCAGGTAGGTCTGGAACAATATGGGGTTGAGTTCAGGTAGGTCAGGAACAATATGGTTGAGTTCAGGTAGGTCTGGAACAATATGGGGTTGAGTTCAGGTAGGTCTGGAACAATATGTTTGAGTTCAGGTAGGTCAGGAACAATATGGTTGAGTTCAGGTAGGTCTGGAACTACATGGTTGGGTTCAGGTAGGTCAGGAACAACATGGTTGGGTTCAGGTAGGTCAGGAACAACATGGTTGAGTTCAGGTAGGTCTGGAACAATATGGGGTTGAATTCAGGTAGGTGTGGAACAGAATGGGGTTGAATTCAGGTAGGTCTGGAACAATATGGGGTTGAATTCAGGTAGGTCTGGAACAATATGGTTGAGTTCAGGTAGGTCTGGAACTACATGGTTGGGTTCAGGTAGGTCAGGAACAACATGGTTGGGTTCAGGTAGGTCAGGAACAACATGGTTGAGTTCAGGTAGGTCTGGAACAATATGGGGTTGAATTCAGGTAGGTGTGGAACAGAATGGGGTTGAATTCAGGTAGGTCTGGAACAATATGGGGTTGAATTCAGGTAGGTCTGGAACAACATGGTTGAGTTCAGGTAGGTCTGGAACAACATGGTTGAGTTCAGGTAGGTCTGAAACAACATGGTTGAGTTCAGGTAGGTCAGGAACAACATGGTTGAGTTCAGGTAGGTCTGGAACAACATGGTTGAGTTCAGGTAGGTCTGGAACAACATGGTTGAGTTCAGGTAGGTCTGGAACAACATGGTTGAGTTCAGGTAGGTCTGGAACAACATGGTTGAGTTCAGGTAGGTCTGGAACAACATGGTTGGTTTCAGGTAGGTCTGGAACAACATGGTTGGTTTCAGGTAGGTCTGGAACAACATGGTTGGTTTCAGGTAGGTCTGGAACAGTAGTGTGTGTCTAGTGTGTGAATGGTTGCGTGTAAAAGTTAAGTCCCTAAGCACTGATCTAAAGTCAGGCTGGGAAGAGGCCTGGAATACAGCCAAGCCATCTATTGATATTAGAACTGCTGGGAGTACGTCTGTGTGTGCTACTTTAGAGGCCCACGGACAAAACAGTTCCTTCCTCACTCTCCTCTTGTTCCTCTGATCTGATCTCATAGAATTCACCGGTCTTTTCCAACTCAGGTGTTTGACAACAGCTGATCGGGGAGATACGTTGACACGCTGCACCAGAATGAATGAATGGCGAGAGTCAACACAATGGAGCATTAGACGACTCATTCTGACTGCTGTATCAACAATAAAGAAAAACCCTTGAATGAGTAGGTGTCCAAATGTTTGACTGGTTATGGCTTTATCACCGTGTAGTGGGCCTACAATACAGTCCTCAAACGTGAATTGCCATTAAATCTAGAAACAATGGAGATGTATACTACTCCGCTTTGTTATGCATTGAGCTATAAATGTGCATGTTGAATTAGGTATAAACTGGGTGGTTCGAGCCCTGAATGCTGATTGGCTGACAGCTGTGGTATATCAGACCGTATACCACAGGTATGACAAAACATGTATTTTTAGTGCTGCAACTACATTGGTAACCAGTTTATAATAGCAATAAGGCACCTCAGGGGTTTGTGGTACATGGCCAATATACCACGGCTAAGGGTTGTCCAGGCGTTGCGTAGTGCCTAGGAACAGCCCTTAGCCGTGGTATATTGGCCATATACCACATCTCCTCAGGACTTATTGCTAAAGTATAACATTTAAGGAACTCCAAGACAAGGTAAAAAATGGTATTTCGTGAACTTCAATGGAATATTATGTTAAGCCTAAAATAAATATGCTATTAACTTCAGAAAAACTAACACGTTTGGAAATTGCGGAACATTGTAATGTTTGGTGCAACCTTCGGGAATATCACAAGAACATTCTGGCAACACCCCAGGCAATTCTGGGAACTTTCAAAGGAACCCATTTTCATTTGCAGGGTAGATATTGATTGCTTTACACTTAACACCCCCACCAAACTTGAAGGTCCTATCCACAAGATGACAATCCACAATGGGTCTAGACTCTAGAGGGTCTCGGGTAACAATAGGTTGTGCATCGTTCCATATCCACCTGATCAACTGGGGATCGAAGGATCCAGCTTTGAGAGTTGGCACTAATCCCAGTGCTTTAAATGTATTTCAGGGACAGTACAAGGTAAGTATGGTATGACAATTTACCTCATCCATCAACAATGTTTCAGCACCAACTGTAAATGGGCATTTAACAGAACTGGTCATCAACGCCGCATGATATCAAATGAAAGAGAAGACCAAAAAAAACATCTGAAACATCCGACATTTCACGTTTAATAAATATTTACATGGAAAGATGATGATAAACAACAGGCTACAGATTAAAACATGCCAGTCGTCCAGTGGTTTTAAAAGGCAAGAGGTAGGGCTGAAAATGTTAAACCTACAGTATACAGTAACAGTTAGCCTTCTTTACAAAACACAATTACAGTTAAAACCATACCTGGAAAACAAATCAAACTATGTCACATACCGAACATGGAATCAGGCTCACTGGCATGACAAACATACTTGACTTTTCTACGGTCAGAATCTTACAGCGTGAACAGATGTTAACCCTGATGTCCATTGTTCAAATTACACACAATCCTTCATCAATGTTAGAGGTGATGTTTCATACGATATGTGATAGTAAGTTCAAATAACAACAAAATGAAGATAATGACAGATACATGATAGAACCCGCTCCTCTTTTCCACCCTCTCTGTCTGCCCTCCCTGCCAGCCAGACCCAGAGTCCCTACTGCTAACATGATTCCTCCGATTCAATCCATCAGGGACCGGTGAGAATGAAAAGGACAAGCTCTCGACCAATTTCGTTTAACACCAGCTGCTTTTGTGCCTAGCGAACTAGTGGTGATTGCAATTATTAATACTAGTGCCTGCTGCTGCTGTTATTTTATTATCTTGGATGAAAAGAGAAAGTGAAACGGTGGGGAACGAAGAGGGAGAAAGGAGGGTTTCCCTTCTGAAGACGCCACTGCACTGCGTTGTGGCCTGGCCTGGATCGTTGTCCTGAGCTAATATGGCTCCCCCTGCTCCTTCATTCGCCTCCCGCTTTGCGGAACCGATTTACTTGAGGATTTTGTGGTAGGGGTAGAGGGTGAGGGAAGAGGTGAACGTGCGGATGTCGTTGATGAGCGTGGCGTCGGCCAGCATGGGCGAGGCGGGCAGGAAGGTCAGCTTGGACACTTCTCCGTAGGAGGAGGTTTTAAGGGCCTGGTCTTGGTCCACTTCGCCCCCTGCGGGGTTCGGGCCGCAGCTGCTCTGGCCTACCTGGTCGTTCTCCTCTTCTCCGAAGCCTACCACCTGACACACAGAGACAGGGAGAGAAAGCGAGATTACAGTACGCTCTGGAATAGCAGAAAGAAGGATAGTGCCAATGACTGTATATATTAAATGGACAAAGCGAATGAGATCCCTCTCCATTCATTCCATGGGGAATGCTCAACGCATTCCCTCTCCCTTGCACACACACACACAGTCAAAGCTGGCAGACTTACGTGCACGCTGAGTTTCTTGCTGGTGGTGTCCCTGTGCTCCATGAACCAGGACACCAGCTCTGCTTTGGTGATGAGCTTCAGAGCCTCAATCTGCAGCACAGCGGGACAGGATGAGTTAGTGCATGAATAAACATTCCTACCCATTCTCTCCCCCAGACGTTTGAGCCGCCCCCTCCTCCACCTAGTGCGGGTCATAGTGAAGCAAGCCTGGCATGTACACTAAATATACAAAAAGTATGTGGACACCCCTTCAAATTAGTGGATGTGGCCATTTCAGCCACCCTTGTTGCTGACAGGTGTATAAATAAAATAAAACCATTTTTTAAATCGAGCGCACAGCCATGCAATCTCCACTGATAAACATTGGCAGTAGAACGGCCTTACTGAACAGCTCAGTGACTTTCAACGTGCCACCGTCATAGGATTCCACCTTTCCAACAAGTGAGCCCTGCTAGAGCTGCCCCGGTCAACTGTAAGTGCGGTCATGGTGAAATGGAAACGTCTAGGAGCAACAACGGCTCAGCCGCAAAGTGGTAGGCCACACAAGCTCACAGGTCAGGACCGCCGAGTGCTGAAGCACGTAAAAATCAACTGTCCTCGGTTCCAAAAGTCATAGTGAGTGTTGCAACCGTGCTTCAGCACTCACTGCCTCTGTAAGCAACGTCAGCACAATAACTGTCAGAAGCTTGATGAAATGGGTTTCCATGGCTGAGCAGCCACAAACAAGCCTAAGATCACCATGCGCAATGCCAAGCGTCGGCTGGAGTGGTGTAAAGCTCACCGCCATTGGACTCTGGAGCAGTGGAAACATGTTCTCTGGAGTGATGAATCACGCTTCACCATCTGGCAATCCAACAGACAAATCTGGGTTTGGTGGATGCCAGGAAAACGCTACTTGCCTGAGTGTACAGTGCCAACGGTAAAGTTTGGTGGAGGAGGAATAATGGTCTCGGGCTGTTTTTCATGGTTCGGGCTAGGCCATTTAGTTCCAGTGAAGGGAAATCTTAATGTTACAGCCTACAATGACATTATAGACAATTCTGTGATTCCAACTTTATGGCAACAGTTTAGCGAAGGCCCTTTCTTGTTTCAGCATGGCAATGCCCCCATGCACAAAGCGATGGTCCATACAGAAATGGTTTGTCGAGATCGGTGTGGAAGAACTTGACTGGCCTGCACAGAGCCCTTACCTCAACCCCATCAAACACCTTCGGGATTAATTGGAACGCCGAATTGCAAGCCAGGCCTAATCGCCCAACATCAGTGCCCGACCTCACTAATGCTCGTGGCTGAATGGAACCAAGTGCCCGCAGCAAATGTTCCAACATTGAATGGAAAGCTTTCCCAGAATAGTGGAGGCTGTTATAGCAGAAAATGGGGGACCAACTCCATATTAATGCCCATGATTTCGGAACGAGATGTTCGACGAGCAGGTGTCCACATACTTTTGGTCATGTATTGTATATGAGGGAGGGGTAGGGCCCCCAGAGGAGAGCCACACCTGATGTCGACATTATGACAGAGTTGGAGTAAACCATGCGGCCGTGACCGTGTACAGTCTTACCTCTCTGTTGAGTCGGTCGAAGACGTACTGCTGGGTGACCACCTCGAACCAGTTGCGGTCCACCTCCTCCCCCAGGTGCGTGTCCTCACACTCTTTGAGCTTGATGAGAGCAGTCACCTGGGTCTTGAAGGCCTCGTCCGTGAGGTTGGTCATCTTCTCCCCGAAGCTCACCAGGAACTCCTCGATCTTGGTCTCCACGTAGTCCGTGCTGGGAGGGAGAGAAACGGACACCGGGTGCGTCAGACTGCCTCTTATTTGTATTCAAAAAACAGAAAGGGGATGGCATCTCTCAAAAAGAGAGTTATTTTCAAAATCTTGCCCTTGTAATCTTTCGATAACCTTCTCAGGCTTATGTGAAGCATATTGTACTGCTACTGTGTAATACACTTCTATATTCAACAATGCTAACCATCTGACCTGAACATGACGCTACCATCCTTCTCCTCTGAACTGCCCCTGACAAAACATCAGCAGCGGTCACTGACCCTGACGCACAACTACAAGTTGGGTTTCCTTATTCATGTCGAATATTCCAATACGTCACACACGAAATTAAATAATCGTATCGCAACAACATTTTGATCAAGTGTAGCGTAAGAGACATACAGTGCTGGTGACTCACTTGAACTTGGTGGCCTGCGTTTCCACGGTGATGGAGAAGCCCAGGACTCCCGAAGTGTTTCTGCATGTGGGGTACACCTGATAGCTGATGGATACAAGGTCAGAGTTCAAATCAGTCAACACTGCTCTGTTAAGTAGTGGTTATTAAGTAGTAGTTACTTATTAGATATTACACATTAGTTCTTTATTCTTTTAGTTATGAGGGGGGGGACGGGACTAACCCAAGAGTCTCCTTTGTCCTGAGGAAATCAAAGCAAGGCTCCTCCATGTGCATCTGGGAACAGAGCAGCAAAGATAGCACTTCATTAAAGGGACAATTTTGGATTTTGGCAAATCAGTTGAACTCGTGGATAACATGTTTATGTCTCCGCATGAGGTTTGAAAGAAGTTGTTAACTAGCGTAACAGCTAGCATACCATAGACTTCCAGTCATAGCGTGAACGCTAGTTAGCATTGGCACTCGAAACTACCTCTTACTACCTTTATACAGGATGCAGACATAAAAATGGTATTGATGAGTTCATCTGACTCTGAGGAAGTAGATAAAGGGCGTAGCAAAATCCTGAAGTATCCCTTTAACCCATAACACCACTCACTGACTCAGGGCTCTATTTTCAAAAACCTAACGCAATGGTAAATCGAATCGCTGGCGGCAGCACTATAGGTCTGGAGGTGTGTCCGAAATATTAGTATTTATTTTCACAGCTCGAATTATGAGCTCAATAGTTGGCAGTGGTGCGAAAGGGCTAGGTTTTGATGAATAAACAAACTGTAGGTATGACGAAAACTTGGCCACACACTGGCCAATCAAAGCGTTCCATGGATTAATACTGCACTGCATGCATTTGCCTCAAGTTCTGTATGTTATTGACGGTCTTTGCATTGTCATCAACTCCAATTTGGCTGGGGGCATGGACTATTCTCATCCTGGTCCATTGTGGATTGATACTACAGTTTATTAAACTGCATAGGCTACAGTAAAGAATAGCCTAATAGCAAAAAAAATAAATATATAAAACAGTACTTGCTCAACGCCTATGTTTGGATTGTCGGCAGTCAGGTCAACATTGTTGTAATTGGCTGTAGTATAGCCTAACCTACACGTCTTTATGCATCGCACTTCTCCCAAAATAAATCAAATACTAGGCTCTCGTAAATTCTATTGTACGTGTGAAACACGTTCTCAATAAGCAAAATATAGCCTAGGCCTGTCGGAGATACTTAAATTATTAAGTAAGTCAGGAGGGAGGAGTGCATCTTTGGTAACCCGAGGGGATTTCTGGGATAGATACTTGAACAAATGAAATGAAGTACGCAGGTAGGATGTGCAGCGTCTTTTCAATTCAAGGCACTCTGACGAATAGACCATTTAAACACCTTTTAGGGATAGGATACTTTGCAAGGCCAGGATAAAAAAAGACAAGACACATTGCTGTTGAAGCAGCCTTAATAGTCTAGGCCTAGGTTAAGGGTAAACTACGGAGGGCTTGAAATGAAACGGAAAACAAGCATCTGGTTTTTTAAAACAACAATATTTCCAAATAGGATGGGCTGCAGGACATTGTCACTTTTGCTCTTGTATTTAAGGACACATCTCAAATATTGCCACCCCTCCCACCTCGGCGCCAACGAAATTGCAAACTAACATGCGTTTGACACTTGCGCCTCTTTGGCGTCGGCCGAAAATAGAACCCTTAGTATTCCAGTCAAGCCTTGTTAGCTACGACACTTACCACCAGTAACTCCATCAGCGTGTGTTCTCTCAGGTTCTTCAGGCCTGACTGGACAAGGACAGAAAAATACAGGTTATTTATCGACCTCAAAAGACCACAGACACAGACCGAACTGTAATGTTGAGCGAATGTTGGTTGAAGGTCGGGGGAAATGTTGGGCGAAGGTTGGCCGACCGTTGGCTGAACGTTAGGTACCTGGTAGTAGACTGTAACTTCAGAGTTGGCATCTCCTTTGTTGAGGGACTTGACTTTGCACAGGTGAGGCTTCTGAGGAAGCTCCACCACTCTGAAGAGCACAGGGACCTCCACGGACAGACGCTTGAACTGCAGTTTGCTGTAGAGCGCAGAAGATTATTGCATTTACATGTTATTCATTTAGCTGACGGTCTTGTACAGAGTGACTTACAATCAGTTCATTCAACTAAAGTAGGTCATACCAACCACAAATCTCAATCATTGCAAGTAATAACAATAGTAAGAAAGTGCTGCGTTGGTTGACGATAATAATAAAAGGAGGGGGCTTATATTTGTCCTGTTACACACAGGTGTGTGATGTAAATGTTTTATTGAATTTGTTTCTTTGCATTTGCCAACTCCACCCGAGACACCCGCAGGGAGTGGGGTCACGGCCAGGGTCGCCATTGTACAGGGCCCCTGCTAAGCTCAAGGGCACCGTAACAGATTTGTTTTCTTCACTTTGGTCGGCTCCGGAATTTGAACCAGCAACCTTTCGGTTACTGGTCCAACGCGCTAACCTGAAGGCTACAGACCTGCTTTTCAGAGTTAAGAAAGAGAATGCGGAGGATACTTACTCAATAAAATACTGCAGAAACTTCATTGACTCCTGTGGGCAAAAAACAGTTGCATAATGCCTATTAGCATGATTATTATAGCATAGGGATAGCAGCAGAATAATTCAAATGTATTACTTCACATCACCTACTTGATTAGGACAATAATCAACATGCGAGAAAGATCTGGGATGCAAGCGCCGGGGTTAGCGCTAAACAGCTATTTTAGTCTGTCCTCTCTAGACAAGCTAAAAACAGTGTGTGTATGTTTTAGTGTTTGTGTGCATCAGACAGTGTTCGTGTGTGTTTATAAAGAGGCTTACAGTACTGGTGAAGTGTGTGCGTTTCTGAATGTGTCAGTTTGTGCTCACAGTGCTCGTGAAGTTGCCCTGCACCAGCCCCTCGGTGTAGAGCTGGGCTTTGAGGCCGCTGACAAAGGTCATGAGGTCATCCACGGTGAGGCCCTTCATGATGGCCTGGTACTTCTGGATGACCGACCAGCGACAGTGTTCCAGGATCAACAGACGCACATCCCTGAGAGAGGGAGGGGAAAGGAAGGAGAGAGAGATGTAGGAAAGAGGGGGAGGAAGAGAAAAAAATGGATGTGTTCAAATAATTCATCCCACCAATTTATCAGTGTTACTGTTTTGAAGGTAGTTTTATCACTTTTACAACTCTGACTCGTGTTCCAAAAGAGAGAGAGGGATAAAGACAGCTAGAGAGAGACACATAAGAAGAAAATGAGTGGGTGGATTTGCAAAGAACGAGCAGCCAGATACTGTATGCTATACAGGGTGGAGCAGTCACAGTGCTTGAAACCCAACTCACTTCCCCAGCCTCTCTGGCTTGATGAGGATGTTGAAGTAGGTCTTCTTCAGCTGCTCTGCGAACATGTTAAACACACCGGGCTCAGCCGTGAAGTCTGCCAGGTGGTCCACTATCAAGTTCAACAGCAACTAACACAGGGACAGAGGCAGGGAGGTTGAGTTGGCAGGAGGTCAGCTTTAGGGTTGTCTGAAGCTAGGGCACATTTGTTGAAGTGCAGAATGGGTTTATAGACAGAGTGTACAATACATTAGGAAAACCTTCCTAATATGGAGTTGCACCCCTTCACTTTTGCCCTCAGAACAGCCTCAATTCGTTGGGGCATGGACTCGACAAGGTGTCGAAAGCGTTCCACAGGGATGCTGGCCCATGTTGACTCCAATGCTTCCCACAGTTGTGTCAAGTTGGCTGGCTGTCCTTTTGGTGGTGGACCTTCTTGACACACATGGGAACTGTTGAGTGTGAAAAACCCAGCAGCGTTGCAGTTCTTGACACACTCAAACCGGTGCGCCTGGCACATGTTACCATACCCCGTTCCAAGGCACTAAAATCTTTTGTCTTGCCCACTCACCAGTTGAAAGGTACACAATACACAATTCATGTCTCAAGACTTAAAAATCCTTCTTCCACCTGTCTCCTCCCCTTCATCTACACGGACTGAAAAACAGCTTCTATCTCAAGGTCATCAGACTGTCAAACAGACATCACTAACTCAGAGAAGCTGCTGCCTACATAGAGACTCACTTGTCATTTAAAAAAGATTCCACTTTAATAATGTTTACATATCTTACATTACTCATCGCATTTGAATATACTCTCTTATACCATTACCTCTCATCCATATTTTTATATGAACATATTCATATTCCATCCCTTTAGATTTGTGTGTATTAGGTAGTTATTGGGGAATTGTCAGATTACTGCACTGTCGGAACTAGAAGCACAAGCATTTCGCTAAACTCGCATTAACATCTGCTAACCATGTGTATGTGACCAATAAAATTTGATATGCATGTACAGTATGTATGCATGTATGTATGTATGTATGTATGCATGCAACACTCACAGGCAGCTTGTGGTTGAAGCCCTTGACCCTGATGACGAGTCCGTGCTCCCCAGCAATCAGTTTGTACTCCAGTTGGGCCACATCAGCCTCGTAGGCCGGCTCTGCCAGGTTATGGGCCAAGATGTTCACAAAGATGTCAAACAGCACCAGGCTACAGGGGCACAATACATAGACATTTAGAAAGGACCTCTAGAACTTTTGCAGCTAGGAGCGATTGTGAATAGCAATCAAAAGCAAAGATTTTGTAAGACATTAATTCATATAAAATACTAACTTCTCTGGAGATTTCTGAATCATTGGGGAGAGGAGGTTGAAACGGACATAAGCTAACAGAAGAAAATAAAAGAGGGAATGTATTAAATCACGAGAACATTGTGTCATTTGAAATGTGTTAAATAGCCTTGTAGCTACTAACATTTCTGTCTTACACATATTGAAAAAGAGTAGATCACATGTCACTACAATTCCCTTGGGTTATATATATATATATAACCAAGTCAAGAACACACTCCAATAAACACAGACACACCTTTAGGTATCTTGAACTTATTGTCCTTTTTGAACCAGAGACAGCCCCTCTCATTGTTCACTATCCGCACCGGGACTTCTGTGTCTGGACAGTCCGATGGTTTCAGGGTGAAATCCGTTGCTATGGAAACAAAGGAACAGGATATAGCCTATTGTCTGTGTCAATCCCAGGATTTATTTATGTTTGATAAAAAAAATAATTTAAAAAAATGATAGGAATATGGCCCCAAAATGTTTTACACATTAATAGACCGAAAAGTGAATATTGAAGAGTAAATGTGATTGGTGCACAACAATGTCCATCATCTGTACTGACCAATGAACTTGTTCTCAGCAGGCAGGTGGAGGTCGGGGTTGAGGTCAAAGTCTCCGGCCCAGCGCCGTGCCCACTCCTCAGGTAGGTCTGCCAGTACAGAACAGGACACTCAGTCAGTCACAGACCAACACACCACATTAACATCACACACTATCTTAATCATGTCACGAAATGAGCCGCTGAATATACGGCCACCGAGAATGTGTTTTTGCTTCGTCACTATGGGGGTATTGTGTGCAGATTTTAGGGAAAAAAACAACAATTTAATCAATTTTAAAATAAGGCTGTAACGTAACAAAATGTGGAAAAAGTCAAATGTGTCTGATGACTTTCCAAATGCAATGTAAGCCTACTTTGCAGTTAACATTTAATTTAGAAGGTTTAGGGAAAAGCCTTTGTCTGTCTGTCTACCCAGAAGACGGTTATCTTTAACGCTAACTGGCAACGTATGTACCACACAGACAGACAGGGGAAAAAATAGCTGGAAATGAATTGGCAGATGGCATAAAAAGCCAAATGTCACACTAATTGTGGCTAACCAGGTGTGGGATAATGTCAATGTGAATTTAATTGGATCTTGAGGTGTCTGTGACGTGTGAGATTTGTTTACGGTAGTTTGTGGTGGAACACGTGGGAAAAAAACACACGCACTTTCAGAATTGTTTGGCGAGCTACTCATAGGTGGTACTGGAAGCTCGCGATTGACCTGTTGCACAACCCCCTGCTCTAGGATGGTGTTATATACCAAGCTAACATATAAATTGTTTCAAGATATTCATATAATGGACCATTTAGCCATTTGATAGGACCCCTGGAGGTAAACATGCCTGGGTGAGCAGAAATAATAACAGCAAGCATGGGCATGGATCACAACATAACGGCAGACATCGTCAGCAATGGAATAATTATACAGACAAAGTAGGCCTACTAAACAACACCAAGTAGACAGATAAAAACAACCGCATTGGCCTCAGCAAAGTCTACAGAAAATACCTTGACTAAACTACAATGACTAGCTATGGATTCTGACTCATACGTGTTCGGAGAAGGGCAGACTTGTGCCCTGAGACGAGTGGCGGTGCGAGTGTCTGTCTGGGGAAGTTATTTTGAGCACACATATTTTGAGTGAAAGAGAGATGCGTGCTGGCAGCTGAAAATGACTTCATTCTGATCACGGAAAATTAAAAATTAAAAAATTGTGTCATAATGGTATTTGGAAAAATCTCCAAATCCGTTACGATACTCGTTTTGTCAGAGTACTCGGCACGTCCCTACAGCACTGTAAGAAGAATCATATAAAGGTAATATCTTGTTATGATGACAATAACAGTTATTGTAGGTCCAATTCAGCCAATCTCACTTTAAGCAAATCCTGGGCCGGTGTTCACAGTGTCTCAGAGTAGTGCAGATCTAAGATCAGCTTAGCCTTTTAGATCAAAATGAATGGAAAAGCGGCACCTGATCCTAGATCAGCACTCCTAATCAGAGACACTTGCTCTTACCCTCCATGCTGTAGTTGGTGCCGAACCACTTCTCCTTGTGGGAGCAGTAGCCCTCGTGCTCCGGGGACAGCAGTAGCAGGTTGGCCCTCTCTGGGGTAAGCAGGGCCAGGGCCAAGGAGATCACCTGTAGAGGACAGACACACACACACACACACTTCAATGAAGTATACAGTTGCGTGCATTACAGTTGCAGTACAGGCTTTGGTATGGGCAATTGTTCTGACAATACTGTGGGGTGACCTAACTTTTTAGGGCCTGCAACAGTACAAAGAGTGTCTGGAAATTAGCCATTACAGATTAACTAGGAATGATCCAATGACTACTTGGTGAGACAGACAGGCAGTACCTCTGGGTTATACTCAAACATGAGCTGGTCTCCAGTCAGGAAGTCCTCTTTGGGGAAGAGCTGCATGTTCTCACAGATGTTCTCCACATACTCTATGGGGTCGGTCTGTGGTGGGACAGAAGTTCGTACAGAGCCCTCAAGTCACTTATGACCTGCTTATGACGCATTATGTCATGGCAATGACAGCTTAAAAAGTCAGCTTTGCGACAGAGGGTTAGACCGGGAAGTGTGACTGTACCTGCTCCTGGTAGTGGAACTCATTGGCTTCGATCTTCTGGATTTCTTCATAGATCCTCTGCTGTGGACCCAGAGTCTGCAGCATCTTCATATACTGGAACACTAGATGAACCACCTGTACAGGGAAAACGGCTGCACTTTACATCCAGACTGTGTGTGTCATCACACATGGGCGTGTGTGTGTATATAAGTTTTTGCACAGTGTGTGTGTCTGTGTGTGTGTGTCATCACACATTGGCACGTGTGTGTTTATGTGTTTTTGCATGTGTGTGCCTGTCTGTCTGTCTGTGTGCGCGCGCCAGTTGACCTGATGAAAGTTCTGGAATCCTTCGTCAGTGAGCGTGATGGATATGGAAAAGATGGAGTAGGTGGTGTTCTGGTCAAAGCCTGTCTCACTGTTCCCTCCAAAAAGAGCCAGGGCCCAGCACTTCTTCCGGAGCAAGGATAAGATGCTGCCGGCGCCTTCGTGCCCAATCAACCAGGAGATGTAGTGCAGGGGCTTCACCCTACACGGAGACACCAAGACAAACCAAGCAGTTTGTGTGGAGCGCAGGATAATTGTGAGGTGGAAATATTTGCTAAATTGGTCTTTGAACGGTTCAACAGGTGAGGGTGCCATTGTTGAGGGGGGCTTACCTGTACTGCTTGCCCTGAGGAGGTAATGCCCAGGTGACTGTGAGAGCATGCACCTTCCTCACAGGAACAACTGCCACACACACACGATTGAAATTGAGGAATTGGTACAGTCAGTAAGTAAGCACAGGTTGATAAAATGGCATGTATGAATGTTAGTTTAAAGCCTGTGTACTTCTGTAGAGCTTGTTGAAGGTTGGTGTGTCGAACGGGTCCTGGAGGTCAGAGAAGTCAGGCCTCGGTTGGGCGCTGCAAAAAAGTGACAGAGTGAGCGAGCGCGAGTATGTTTGACAGCATGCATGTGGCCGTGTGCACTTACTTGTTGGGCACCTTGCTGAAGACCTCTCTAACCCATTCCTCCAGTGTGTTCAATGTCTCTGATGGACAGACAAGGACAGTTGAGTCAAGTTGATTTCAACAGATCGACTACAATCGCCATTCATTTCAGTAGACGGACCGCAATCCTCATTCATTTCAGTAGACTGACTACAATCCCCATTCACTTCAGTAGAGTAGGGATCCTTTGCGTCTGGCCGTTTGGCTAGCTACCTTTGGACTGCACTGTGAGGGTCATGTAGTGAGCAGAGTAGTATCTCTTCCAGAAGTCTCGGAGACGCTGGTAGGTGTTGATCTGCTTCTCTCTGGGCTCGTGCTTCAGGGTCTGAGCATTTCCTGGGGGAGACCGAGGACAGGACGAGGACATATGTTATTACACCTTTAATTAACGTTTTAACATAGTGTAATAACTTGAATGACTGAAATAACTTATTCCGCATTATTAACCGTGCAGATAGACATTACCATCCATAAGCATGTAATAAAAGCTCACCGTGTACATATTTAAAAGGCAGACATCACTTGACGATCACAGAGACATTTACAAGCAGGAAAGTGCAAATGAAAATGCTTCCAACTATTTGTTTTACAAGCAAAGCAGGACAAAGTAGAATTAGAATGTTTGTCGAACAACGGAAGCCTTTGGTACCTGGGTAGCATTTGCGATGGAGGAGAGATAATTGGGAAATGACAGCCAATGTGTGTATCCTTACCCCAGCAGAACTTGCCCATGGGGTGCTTGGGCCTGGCCAGGCTTCCGAACAGCATCTCCTTGCGGTGGGAGTCTGATGGACGAGCCAGTTGGTACTCTGCACATCAAAGGGAGAGGCATGGACAATCCATTAGAGGAGTGAGAGTGGGAACTGTGACTGAGGCTAGGGCATGGAAAAAGGCTGTGGTATTCAACATTGGAAGGGTCTCAGTTGTCTACACTGGTCTCTCGTCATCTTGAGTCCTTCATTCATGCTGACCAGCTGTGTGAAACCAATCTGAGCAGATGAAGGAGAAAGGGGGAGGTTTCTTTAGACTATTGAGACTGACTACAATCGTGGTTTCCTCTTACTATTCCCCGACTCACCACTGTCCACTGCTTCCACCTCTCTGTCGATGGCGTCCTCGATCATCAGCGGGCAGATGAAGAACTGGGCCCATCTGGGGAATGGGAGAGATCATCCAATGACAAACTGCACACTTGGGTCGTATTCATTATGCACGAAACGGAAGGACACGTTTTGAAACAGAGAGTAAACTTGTCCAATAATAAATACTTATTTTAATTTTCCATTGCAAAAGTTTCTGAACAGTGTGCACTATTGTAAACGACCCTGGACAAGTTCGATTTAGGGCCACTTTTGAGGCATGAAAACAGCTAACAAAAGGTTGGTTTGGGGCTGAACTGTTCCTTTGAGGCAGCTTGGCTCACCTGTCGAGAGCCTCGCGGAAGTACTTCCTCTGGACGTCAAACTGGAAGATGGTCCGCTCACAGTCGGTGGAGGCATTGTCGCTTCCGCCGTGCTTCTTCAGGAAGGCATCGAAACCGTTCTCAGCGGGGTACTTCTCACTGCCCATGAACACCACTGAGAGAAAAGAGAGGACGAGAGGAAAAGAGTGAGGGAGCGAGAGAGAGAGAGTGCAAAGAGAGAGCGAGAGTCAAAAGATTAGAGGGAAGACCAGGTAAAGAAATAGAGAGAAACAGACAGACGTGTTGTTTAGAGGTAGTGTTCCAATGTAGTGTTAGATTGAGAATGTGCATCATTTTCTGTAGCGATACATTACACAAGGTCCCCTGTTAAAAGCACTCACTGTGCTCAAGGAAATGGGCCAGGCCTGGAAGGTCCTCCGGGTCACTGAAGCTCCCCACACTGATACAGAGAGCAGCTGCAGACTGGGAGACACAGGAGGGATGAGTACACACATTAAAAAACACACACACAACATGCACGAGCATGCAAGCACAGACACTTTTTCATTTGATAAATTCCATCAGTCCCCACACTTTATCACACTATCCCTAGAGTGAACTAGCTGGTTGCATAGCACCCTTGTGGCTATGCTCCCTCTGTGAGCTGTTGGATCACTCATCTGGAAGCATTAGCCTAGTATTGTGCTATAGGGAAACCAACCTGTTTCTCTGAGCTCCCCTTCTTCTGTTTCCCTTCTTGCTCCTCATCTAGCTCCTCAAAGTCACTGTCGTGCTCTTCTTCCGCATCCTCGTCCTCCTCTTCTGTGCCCTCCCCTGAATCCCCCTCTTCTTCCGCTTCCTCTCCACCTCCTGATGCTCCGTCCTCTTCCTCCTCCTCCTCTCCGCAGGCGTCCTTGCCGTCTGCCCCGCTAAAGTCTGAGATGAGGAGAACTCTCAGGCCATTGGTCAGCTCGATATACCTTCAGAGCGAGTAAAATAAATGAATATGATAAGCCAGTTCTACTTCAGTGAAACTGAAAACATCACCACCTGGGACGGGTAGAGAAATTCGCACGCACTCTGATGATGCAGCTATTAATCTTGGTTAACCCAGAACTAGTATTGCGGAATTGGTCAGCTGCTCAATTAAGTTCTGGGTCCATACCAGTATGTTTCCGTAGATTTTTCAGAGGGAGATTACGTGTCTATATCTGAATTTAGAAATGTTCCTTATTTCAAGTTGATCTTACCTGTACTTCTTAGGATCGCTGGGTGACTTGTTGATCTGGAGGTCTCCCTGGTCTTCGTCACCTCCTACCCCTCCATCCCCCGCAGCCAGGTCCCTGGGCTCGGCTTGGGGTGGTGGCGGCTCACCGTGGTCTGGTGCAGACACCTGCCCAGGGCCGCCTGCTGCAGAACTATTCACTTTACTCGTCTGAGGCATTCTCTCAGGAGCTGCAGGTTTCTCACTGCAATTGCACAACATGAAACCCTTCAGATAGTGCAGCATTTGAGCATAAAGAGCCAAGAATGTGTGAAATTGAGCAAGCAGCCAGAATCAACCAGGTAGCCCCCTACCCACTTATTCCTATAGATCTGAGGGTATTAGACCGGTTTAAGGGACTTTAAGAGAGGGGGGGGGGGGGGCTGAAATGTGGTAGCCAGACTAATCGCATTGTAGCTAAACAAGATCAGCAATTATGTTGTTACGCTGGCTAGTGTTTGTGGATACATCATGCACTGGCTGACTAGCTAGCTACCTTGGCTAACTATTTGCAACGTCAAAGAGCAGTGGAAGATTCGGAAGATAGCTAGCTAACGTAAAACGTTAGTACCATACGCTGACATGGTGAAACGGATAAGACACATTAGTTCAGTATCACGTATGCACAAAAAAGGGGTATCAACAGCCAGGGTCTGTTACTTTCTAGCTAGCTACGTCACTGTCAATTCAGGTCATCAGTCAAAACACACAATTGCAAAATAAGGAAAAAAAAACACAAAATTGCAGACAGCGGGCGCTAGCTAGCTAAGAGTTAGCTAGCATGACGACTTTCAGTAATCCCATCCGGCTTTCGATAGTAGCCAAACCGCCATTGAAATGTCGGATTTTGAATACAAAAACTGCTCTGTATCAACGTGTATAACACAATACCACTAACTAATAAAAACAACAAATATAGGCTATTATGCACAGCGTTTGTAAATGTACTTACCTTTTTTTTCTAAATAATGAAAGTTATCTAGCACTAGTCTGGACAACCTAACACACTACCCAATCGTGTGCACACCGCGATATGATTCGCTGGGAACAACGCACAAAGCAACAACGGAACATCTGATTGCTTCAAACAGAAAATATATTTTACGACATACATTAATGCTTGTTTGTTAGTCCCGTGCAAAACATTTCAGCGAAGAAAAAAAACACACACCCGGTTGAGCAGGATTATACACCGGTGAAGTGTGTGCGTGCGCGTTTTCACATATCTTCATATACTCTGGATGGGATTATCTCAGCCATTGCATGAACGGATTTCATCCACATGCATGATTGATCCGCGATATGCCCATGAAATATACTCACCACAATTTTCCACAACACCACCAATTCATGATTATTTTTTCAGGTGTGATATGACGGGGAGAATTAAAATAGACAAGAAAAATGTCACTTCACCCGCTTGACATTGATCTTTGTCTGTCTGACAATCAGAAAAAAAATCTGAAATAGCAGTGATGATTCGGTCCTAAGAATAAGAATTCTATTGTGATGATTCTGTCCATATAATTAGAATGATTCATTCTAATTCTATGATTCTGTCATTGAATAATTACATGTATAAACTGGGTGGTTCGAGCCCTGAATTCTAATTGGCTAACAGCCGTGGCATATTTAAGACCAAAGGATGTGTCGTATATTGCCAATATACCACGACTAAGGGCTGTTCTTATGCAGGATGCAACGCGGAGTGCCTGGATACAGACCCTATATTGGCCATATACCACAAACCCCCGAGGTGCCTTATTGCTTTTATAAACTGGTTACCAACGTGGCGCAGACAGAGGGCCACCTCGCTTCTAGCCCTTAGGAAACATTTCAGCATTTTGTTTTTTTATGTATTATTTCTTACATTGTTAGCCCAGAAAATCTTAAGTGTTATTACATACAGCCCCCCCAAAAAAAATTCTCATCCATATATTGATATGTAAATATTCTTATTCCATTCCTTTACTTAGATGTGTGTATTACGTAGTTTTTGTGGAATTGTTAGATTACTTGTTAGATATTGTTGCACTGTCAGAACTAGAAGCACAAGCATTTCGCTACACTTGCAATAACATCTGCTAACCATGTGTATGTGACCAATAAAATGTTATTTGAATTAGAGCAGTAAAAATAAGAGTTGTCATACCTGTGGTATACGGTCTAATATAAACTGGGTGGATCGAGCCCTGAATGCTGATTGGCTGACAGCCGTGGTATATCAGACCGTATACCACGGGTATTTCTACTGCTCTAATTACGTTGGTAACCAGTTTATAAAAGCAATAAGGCTCCTCTGTGTTTTTTGGTATATGGCCAATATACCACAGCTAAGGGCTGTGTCCAAGCACTCCGCAATGCGTCTTGCCTAAGAACAGCCCTTAGCTGTGGTATATTGGCCATATACCACACCTCCTCGTGCGTTATTTCTTAAATATACCATGGCTGTCAGCCAATGTCAGCCAAATAACCAATATTACAGACTTCAATAGCCCATAAATAAAATGAAGGAATTCAAGTAAAGATTTGTGCTTTAATATACTAAATTGCATCTACCTATAATATACAAACATTCACAATATTTTGTACAATCACTTTGTGCTTTTCTCCCATTTCTTCAGGGAGTTTACTGTAACACGTGTACATAAATGGTCTATATGTCTTCCCATGATACAGCATAAAAATAAATTCAGCAACACCATTATAGATTCTAACTCTATAATTTACTAATTTACTTAGAAAATAATTATATTAAGACATTGTCAGCGTTATTGCAAATCTAGCAATTCAATAAAAAAACGAAAACGCACATGATGGGAAGTTACACATAAAAAACGTGCTACTATGCGATACATAAAGATTTGGCAAAGTATGTTTCACATTGTCATCATTAGGTTATAATCCATCATTTTTTAAACACATTTATTCAATATTTTCTGTTTTTATCCCATTTCACAAAGTATTTAGATGTGTCTCAGTTGACATTACATGATTTCAATATTTCACATCTGCCCAAGATACATCAAACACTAATAAAACCGTTACAACTGAACACTCAATTATACAGTATATGCTTTGCTTTCTAAAACGCACACGTTCATGAAATAAACATTGTAAACATGGCTGACATGACGGCTACAAGATTATATTAGCTGAAGGGTAAGGAGGGAGAAAAGGTTGTGCTCTTCAATCAACATCTATATTCTAGAACGTTATAGTCCCTCAGAATGTCAGAACACCCTGAACTTGGCATTGGCTTAGTGTTGGTGGTGCAAGACGTATTGGCCATCTTGTCGTTTTATCAGTGTTATTACTCCCTTCATATGGTTGAGAATGAAAAATCAACGGGGCAGATTACGTTCCCTTGTCTTAGCTTTAGTGCTTGTGAAACGGTAGTAGGACGGTCAAGAGCACGAGACAAAATGACTCAGAACTTCTGCAGCTATCAAGGCTTATCTCCTCACCCGTGTAAACTCGTAACGTGAACAGCTGTGTGTGTTTCTTTGTGCGGTGGTGAAGCCACTTTTGTTTGGAGGAGGAGAGAGGCAGTGCTGTGCTTACCTGTATAACCCTGCTTAAGGTTCTCTGACCTCTGAACCAGCTGGAGGTCAAAGCTATTGGGGTGAAACAGATATGTAATGTTAAAGTAATAGTAGTAGTAGTAGTAGTAGTTATTGGGAGCTTGCAGTCATGAAATATATTGTATGGAGAGCTACCTTTGGAAAGAGGTTGGTGGAACTTGTAATAGAGTAATGACAGAGAATAGGAAAAGACCAGTAGTGGAATGGCAAGTGTATTAGGGGAGAACTGGGTGACCAAATCAGTATTACCTATTTCACGCTATAGGGCCGTCTCGAACAGGACTGTTCTGAACATTTTCTTTTCACATTGTCCTTTGCAGCACGGTTCCAGCAACTACGGTGGATGGGTATCCAGGCCAGCCCAGCTCGGCTCGGCATGGCTTGGCTCGGCCCTATAAGTGTGAGTCAGGCACAGGTGCACTTCTGAGGTAGCTGGGGGGGCTTGTCGGTGAGCCTTGTGGTCTTGATGCTGGGGGCCATAGGCGGCTCCACGTCCACTCGTTCGGACATCTTGACGCAGATGATGTCGACCAGCCGCTCAAACACCTGGCGGACATTAATGTTCTCCTTGGCGCTGGCCTCGTAGTACTCGAACCCTGCAGACAGACAGGATGAGTACATACGGCATGGTGAGTACATAGCTCTGGTCCAGGGCGTTAGTGCGTGTTCCTCTACCAAGTTAGTAGAAGATGACTGAATGAAACACCTAGCGGGGAATAGCTTGCCTTCACAATATGGGGTGCAAAGCACAGACATGACACATTATAGACATTAAATGTGTAGACTGGTTTGCAAACCAACTCTTGAAAAGACTGGAGCACTGCTAATAACATCTATAGGAAGAACTTATGCGGATTGCTTATACAGCCCCTGGGGATAAGACTTTACAGAGTTTTACCAACTTGACTAGAGTAGACGCCATTTGTTCACCACCTCAATGCGTCAGTGTGGTTTTAATTCAAATCTCATGCGAAACAGGAAAACGTGGCTAACGCGCCCACAGGCATGCCAGAAATTACAGAAGCTGGATGACAGTATGGTAGTTCAGAGTGCAATTTAAGGCAATTAACACCACCAATTAACTCACCTAATTGGTCAGCCAAGTGCTTGCCCTTCTCTGCGGGCACTACCCTCTCCTCGTCCATGTCACACTTGTTACCCACCATGATGACCTGAGCGTTATCCCACGAGTAGGTTTTTATCTGGGTAGCCCTGAAACACACACACAGGCTCACACACACACACAGGCTCACACACACACAGGCTCACACACACACAGGCTCACACACACACACACAGGCTCTCTCACACACACACAGGCTCTCTCACACACACACACACACACACACACACACACACGGTTTCTCCAATCAGGGTCTTTTCACTAGTGGTGAGTAATGAAAGTAGGCGATCAGCAAAGGAAGCCATTTTCAAGTATTGAGATGCAGCCCTGGTGTCTCAGACCACTCACCAGTCCTGTACAGCGTTGAAGGACTCTTCGTTGCAGATGTCGTACATGAGGATGAAGCCCATAGCTCCACGGTAGTAGGCGGTGGTGATAGTCCTGTACCTCTCCTGCCCTGCTGTATCCTAGGGGACAGGCATACGTATGTATTATTACTACAGTTCATATATCATCATATGATAGAAGAACGTTTTCCCTGAGTCGTGTTCACTAGGAACCAAACAGAAGCAAACAGGCTGAAACAGGGTGTGCACTAATGAATAGGACCCTGTGCTATGTTAAAGAACCACTGTCTACCAGAGAAAATTGCATGTTAGAAATAAGCCAGCTAACACAAATGCCCGGTTCCATAGCATATTATGTTATACAGGTAACTGCCAAAATAAACAAACAGACGTAAAGTGTCTTAATAGGGTGTTGGGCCACCATGCGCCAGAGCGGCTTCAATACACCTTGGCATTCAATCTACAAGTGTCAAGAACTCTACTGGAGTAAGCCTACACCATTCTTCCACAAGAAATTCCATCATTTGGTGTTTTGTTGGTGGTGATGGAAAACGCTGTCTCAGGCGCCGCTCCAGAATCTCCCATAAGTGTTTAATTGGGTTGAGAACTGGTGACTAAAACGGCCGTGGCGTATGGTTTACATCGTTTTGGGAGGGGGGGGGGGGGTATCAAGCATCTCAGAGTAGGAGTGCTGTTCTTGGATCATCCGCCCTCTTGTCCATGTAATCTATAAATAATGGGGCCAATGTGTGACATTGGGATGAACATTTCAAAATGGTTTGAAACAAAAATAAAAATGATTCACATGATGCTCCACAAGTGTACGTAGAGGAATAAAAGTAAATGTATGCAAATTCACCCATAACTCCACTTATAGCCCGGGATCCTTTAAGCAGGGTTCATACAGGCATTGGCAAGTCAAATTCAAGGACTTTAAGGGACTTTTTCAAGCACGTAAATGTCATTTTCAAGAACCTCAGTGTTATACAATTGTATAATTTATATAATTGTACCTATAGGGCCTAATATAGAACCCCACCTCCCCCCAAAAAGCATGGAAAAAGTGTAACATAAATAAATAAGTAAAGTAGGCCACTTTATGAATAAGAAAAAAAATTGGCCTTGCCAATGCATTGATATTTCAACGTATTATTACATTCTAAAATATGTGAGAATAATGTGGACATTGCCTGACTAAATAGATCGGATGCATGCCGATTTTTCTGCAGCCTACGTGGCCGATGCAAGCTCACATAATAAATCCATGAATAGCGGTATCATTAATCTCACCATTTGAATCTCACCATTGCTGTTTTCATGATGAGAAAGTAACCAGTAACCATTTTAATGGAAAAATGTGCATGGAAAGCCAAATTGAAGCCAACATCAGATGTTGTCATCCTCATAATTACCACGCATGGTTTTACCGCAACAGAGTTACACCGTAACAGAGTTACAACTTACACTGCCATAAATGCAAGGACAGAAAAGTAATATATTATGTCACACGATTTTGGACAGCTCTGTCAAGACACCAACCATTACAAAGGGTTAAACATAGGTTTAAAAAAATAAAAAGAGACTTATAATAGAATAAAACTTTATTGTCCATCCAGGATGGACATTTTTCTTTGGCATCAACTTCCGTTAAAAGAATCACGCACACATACATTCTCACATCGTACACATTTAAACCAGTCAGTCCGTCATGTTGCGTCCACTAACAACATAGAGGACATTAATACGTTCACTCACAAACGACCACTGTTCCAACTGCACTAGATCGATAAGTACATATACCGATACAATGTACTTTTCATTTAGTAGTCCAACAGCACAAGGAACTAATTAATGTTCGAACACGTTCTTCTTGGCCATGGGCATTCTGAAGTGCCGGCCAGAGGGAAGCCTCTCAAGGGGGCGTAGAGGGTTGGAGGGGTAGCCAACGACAGCCAGCTCCTTCTTTTTGGTTGCCTTGTGAAACAGAATGGTGTTGGAGGGTCGTGTCTCTCTATCTTTGGTGGGAGTGTGTTTTCAGCTTGTCGTAGGACCTACAGTGCAAGTTTGTGTATAGGCATGATGAGAGAACTCTGTAACAAAATCTGTAGCAAGCTGTCCTGATTAGGAAATGCTCACTAGTTATAGAAAGACCCACATACGGCCTCTGATGCTTCTGATCAATTGAAAATAATTTGTGTCCTGGCTATTTAACTGCAAGGGAAGGAGAGGTTTGAATGTGTAAGTGGGTGATATTTAGCCAATAGGCTTGTTCCAGATCTGTTTGTGATATATAGCCAACTCCTATGGTCATACAACCAACACAACAAAATACAGACCTGGGACCAGGTTACCACACAAACATCTGCCTAATCATAATAAAGCCACTCAAAAACTCAATCTAACCCATATATTGATTCCAAAGACATGTCCACTGATCTCCCCTCATCTAAATCTTAAAGTGTCTTTCAGAGGCGTCAATTTCTTATAGTCCCAACGGGAGCTTCCATTTTTCCAAATGTAACTATTTCAGAATGGAATTGGCTGTGGGGTTTCTTCCCATCTAAATATGGAAAGCTTGTTTTGCACGGATGCTGATTTGTTGCCATTTCACTGCCTCTCTGTTCATTCGTGTGGCAAATGCAACATAAGCAGAAACATGTAGGAAACAGCCCAGCACTTTGTCCTCATGTAATTAATGGGGATTTCACATACAGTCTCTTCGGAAAGGATTCAGATCCCTTGACTTTTTCCACATTTTGCTACGTTACGGCCTTCTGAAATGTATGAAATAAATAAAAAATCCTTAGCAATCTACACACAATTACCCCATAATGACAAAGTGAAAACAGGCTGAGAAATCTTTAAAAATGTATTTAAAAAAAATATATATATATAAAAATCTTATTGACATGAGTATTCAGACCCTTTGCTATGAGACTAAATTGAGCTTAGGTGCAACCTGTTTCCATTGTTTCCAGTCCACCTGTAGTAAATTCAATTGATTGGACATGATTTGGAAAAGCAGTCACCTGTCTATATAAGGTCCCAGTTGACGCTGCATGTCAGCGCAAAAACCAAGCCATGAGGTCAAAGGAATTGCCCATAGAGTTCAGAGGCTTCTGGGGAAGGGTACCAAAACATTTCTGCAGCATTGAAGTTCCCCAAGAACACAGTGGCCTCCATCATTCTTAAATGGAAGAAGTTTGGAACCACCAAGACTCTTCCAAGAGCTGACTGCACGGCCAAACTGAGCAATCGGGTGAGGACGGCCTTGGTCAGGGAGGTGACTCTGAAAAAGCTCTAGTTCCTCTGTGGAGATGGGAGAAACTTCCAGAAGGACAACCATATCTGCAGCACTCCACCAATCAGGCCTTTATGGTAGAGTGGCCAGACGTATGTCACTCCTCAGTAAAAGGCACATGACAGCCAACTTGGAGTTTGCCAAAAGATATCTAAAGACTCTCCAACCATGAGAAACAAGATTCTCTGGTCTGATGAAACCAAGATTGAACTCTTTGGCCTGAATGCCAAGCGTCACATCTGGAGGAAACCTGGCACCATCCCTACGGTGAAGCATGGTGGTGGCAGCATCATGCTGTGGGGGTGTTTTTTAGCTGCAGGGACTGGGAGATTATTCAGGGTCGAGGCAAAGATTAATGGAGGAAAGTATCACAGACTGGGGCGAACGTTCACCTTCCAACAGGACAACGACCCTAAGCACACAGCCAAGAATTTGCAGAAGTAGCTTCGGGACATGTCTCTGAATGTCCTTGAGTGGCCCAGCCAGAGCCCGGACTTGTATCTGATCGAACATCTCTGGAGAGACCTGAAAATAGCTGTGCAGCAACGCTCCCCATTCAACCTGACAGCGCTTGAGAGGATCAGCAGAGAAGAATGGGAGAAACTCCCCAAATAATGGTGTGCCAAGCTTGTAGCGTCATACCCAAGAAGAGTGTAATTGCTGCCAAAGGTGCTTCAACAAAGTACTGAGTAAAGAGTCTGAATACTTATGTAAATGTGATATTTCGATTGTTCTTTTTTCATACATTTGCAAACATTTCTAAAAACCTGTTTTTGCTTTGTCATTATGGGGTATTGTGTGTGTAAAAAAAAAGAAGAAAGAAAGTCAACTTTCCGAAGGCACTGAACATAGACACAGGCTCCGCTTCCGCCTGTGACCAATCACAATGGTTGCACACTAAAAGGTGTCCACATACTAGATTCGGTTTACTCCTAGCAGAACTCGAATGTCTGAGAAAAATACAGCAATATTACAGTTTGTCCCTCTTGAGATGCCATAGCAACAAATAGTCAATATACACTTCCTCAAAATATTCTGAATTAATCTAAGATAAATAAAAAAAATCTGTAATAAAATGTGATTTCTTTTGCAGAGCAGGTCTTAGTCATAACATTTTTCATCGAACTAAGATATTTGGTGTAGTATTTCTCAAGTGGAAAAACATTGAATGACAACTAACTCTTAAGAATCCCTACTGTTGACCAATCACCGACGAAGGGCTACCGAACTTCGATTAGCCTCAAGAAAAAAACGTGTGAGCTCGAACAGCTGGAAAAAAAAAACCTGCAGAACGCTGCCGAAAACCAAAACGTCACAACATATGAGCGAACTGACTGGGAAGCAAGCATACGGTAAACTTAACAACAACACATTTACCCCTGAGAAAGTAAAACAACTTGCAGCAGGCCGCATCCCACTTCGCAGTCACACATTTGCCTGGATGTGTGGCCACCTTCCACCAGACCTGGGTTCAAAATACTATTTGAAATCTTTCAAATACTTTGACCATTTGCTCTAGCCTGCCTGGAGTGCCAGATGGGTGGGGCTTGCAGTTTTGGACAATTATATTGGTTCATTAAACCATCTTTAGTGGAGCTCGCTATCTGCCATCACAAAGCAAGTGCTATTACTGTAGCTTTTTGCTAGATTGTTGTTGCTGCTGCAAACATCAATAGCGCAGCAGCTGTTTTGAGTGCACAGTGTGAGTGCACCGCCTTCTACTTTTACACCTCAAGCCAGGCATTTAAAGACGGGATCAATCTGCGCTGATTACCACTCTCTGCTTATCACAAATTGCAATTTACTCTGGCAGTGTTGTCTGCCGAGACCCCCACTTCTGTACCCCCCCCCCCATCAGTCCCTGTGTACCCTCCGTGGGTTCTACCCGCTCACCCGAAGGGGCCACTATAATTGCCTGCAGGATCTCGTTGTTGGGGAGCAGTGTGAAGAGCTGCTGCCATGACAACCATCATCGCCTGATGATGCAAGCTCACCAGAAGCTTCTGTTGCCTCTTTCTTTCTCTCCCTGGGCCTGCAGGAGAAAGATTGTTCGAGTCTGAAGCATTACTATTGAGACATCCGACAGACAGGAAGGATGTGTGTTCGATTGATTCCTCTGTGTGTCTGTGTGCGTTGCGGATGACTGTCGGCTTATTTCATTTATCTATAGTACAGTAGTGACATCGTCATGGCTGTAGACAGTCACAAGGACTGGGTTTCGACTGTGAACGTGGCGCTCGGGCCAAAGAAACACGCTAAGTGGATCAACAAAGCGTACCCTGGAAAAGGAGTAAATGTAATCATTATGCACATAATGACATGTTTACGTATCCTGTATGTATTGGCGCATAATGAATATAGTCCTTATGCACAGTACACTCAAGCACTGTATCTTGAGCAGTGGACTTTCAGCATGTAACTACAGTTTATGTAGACTGACAGTATACAGTAGACCTGGGTTGAATGGGATCATTACCTCCTGTGCGGTCTTATCAAGCCCACTGACTGTCTACAAACAGGTGACAAACAAACGACAGCTTGAACGACACCTGTGTCGTCACCACATGGCACATTCATAGTGGCGTAGATATAGAACGGAATAGCAATAGAATATCTTCAAATTCCATACGGTGAGAATGTATAGCGTGATCTGTTTGTGCTGTAACGTCAACTCCTTGTCACTCATTGTTATGTTTGGCATGACCAGGAGAGGCGTGATGGCACAAACAGCATGGCACCCAGGCTAGAGAATAGATTGGGTCGAATGGCACAGAAGCAACTGCAACGACTCACCCATATCTGGAGCTTGACCCTCTTTTCGTTCCTGTAGACGGTCTTGACCTTGAAGTCGATGCCCACCGTGCTGACGAAAGAGTTGCTGAAGGAGTCGTCGGCGTAGCGGAACAGGAAGCTGGTCTTGCCCACGCTGCTGTTGCCAATGATGAGGAGCTTGAACATGTAGTCAAAGTTCTGGTCGGAGCCATCTCTCTGCCCAAAGCGCTGGTCTGCCTTCGCCATCTGTGGAGCATTGGAGCATTGATCATGTGTGCAGACAGATGGGTGGATGAGTCAAAAGGGGTTGGAGAGAAGTGTTCACTCAAGAATGAATGCCTTTGCAGAGGAAACCATGGTGAGGAAACCATGGTTTCAGGACTATTCTGGTCGGGCTATAATCTCCACATTTCTACCATCTTGATTATCTGTTGGGGCATCTTCTCGAACAGATTTCTCAGAAATGTCATGACATGGGGGAAAATGAATGTTGCATTGTACCTTTTATTATAACAGCCTATATATTATATAATGAATAAAAAGGGGGTTTAATATGCAATACTGTTAACTGGATATATTAGTTGAATTTATCAGACAGTGATGTCTAGACATGTGTTAGTCGAATATGCATGTAGGCAATGGATGGTCAGTGCAAATGCTGGGCACTGAAAACTGGTTTAAACCGCAGGTGTGGCCCGTTATTCAAAACACACACAGGCTATTCAAAACGTACGACTAAAGCTATAACTAAGTGCAACATTTATGAGAGGACATCTTCATTCAGAGAACCCATAGACATCCATGTGTGTATACAGTAGGATTGTGAAACCATCATCGAACTGCTGCCATCGTTACGATTAAGGCACAGGTGCAAATGCATAGTCTAATTCGACATTTGTCTTTGGTCATATGGTACTGCTGTCAGACTACGATCCATAGTTATTGCTGTAATTCTAAAAGTATGAGGATAACCGGTAAAATACCAATACATTAAATGTGTCTTACCTCTAAATCTTCTCTGGGTGGTTGTTTTCTCTCCGTTCTCCTTTCGTTGGATCGGCGACTGAACTGCGCTGAATGCACCTGACAAGCCAACTCGTTGGCAAAACACTTCTTGATTATCTATATGAATCAGCTTCTGTCCTGATCTATAAGTTTATCCAATCATGTGGTGGGGGGGGGGGGGGGGGGGGGTCGAATCATTTGGAGCTTATTCCTGGTGTTTTTACATTATTTTATGTCCAACAATGAAAATTCAACATATTTTTTTATATTTTTCCTCAAACTTGGAGGGTGGGGGCATATAAATCCACCGCCAGTGAAGAACCCCGCTCTACACTACACAGCCATAACCATCTTCGGTAGTCATTCTGCAGCGGGAGGACAATTAGCATTAGTGTCGGTACCTCCTTATGTAAAGAAACAGTCGTCGTACAGATAAACTCCTGTGAATGGAACGGAGCAAATGTGTAGACCGGCACTCCTCTGTAGGAACAGACGCATATCAGACCACAGAACGGAATTACAGGAAATAGCACGGTTTTGATTATATTAGCCTACATGACTCATCCATGAAATAGGCAGGCTACCAGTCAAAAGATAGCTATACATTTATACTGGTCTGAGTTGCAGTAAATCACTTCACAATGTTGTTCACCTTGATTGTGCAAAGTACACACAACCAGAAAACCATCTCTGCATTGGCATAACCATACAACAGTTGCATGTTATGAAGACCCAGCTTGAACAGTATGGCATTGTCAATACCTCTAATTTATTACAAGGTATAAAGGGCGCAACAGGTGAATAACATGTGACCACTAGTGATCACTAGTGATCGCTCAAGTAACAACTATGTAACCATGTAGTTAGTACCTGTATAATAAAAGGAGGCAAATTGTCTAACCATTTTTTTTTTACTGTATCCACACACAGTTCATCCATGTGTCAACCACAAAGCTAGATAGGTATGTACACAATCTCATTGTACACTTTGTACACTCCCTTATGCTTTGAAAGCAAAATTCCTGCAGTTATTTTACACAAAAATAAAAAGCATATTTCGACCGGAAAACACAAAATACTGGGATAGCGTCCCAAATGGCACCCTAATCTGCTTTTTTTTTGTGCACTACCCTTGACCTGGGCTCATAGGGCTCTGGTCAAATGCAATCTTTAGGGAATAGGGTGGCTTTTGGGACGTAACCTAGGCTCTAAAAATGGAAGATGAGACTACGGTCAAGTGCAACTGTAAGATTGACAGGGGCGAGGTGAGGAAGAACATTTAAGGCTTTGATAAGATTAAATAACATTGACTCATTACATCATCTATGCCCAGGAATTTAGCATACATTTTGACTGATGAATCTGCTCAACCAGGTCATAAGTCCCAAGCAACAGACTTCATCCATTATCCCCCGCAAACGCAAGAGGCTCCAAATGAATGACCATGTCCCCTGGCAATTCCAATCCTGTGGTGAATTGGAGCATCATTTTACAGTCCGACAACTCTTAGATCTAGTTTCCAGAGGTGAGTGCAGGATTGATGCCACTCTGTTCCAACTCAGCGATCACTGCCGTGTGTTTGAAGTCGGTTGGTTTGTGGTTAAAGGTCTCCACCAATCGGAAGGTCTCCTGCCGCTGGGTTCCGTAGAACAGCTGCACCTGATTGGCCAAGCACTGAGCCAGATGTACAGTCTGCAAAAGAGTGTTTCGTTAAAAGCTTTCCTCTGCTTGGACCACAACAAATAGCTAAGCTATATATGATGACTGCTGTGTAATAAGCAAACAAAATACCATAGGTAAAATTACATTGAATCTACAGTCCAAATACTTGACCAATTACCATCTCACACAGCACAGTTGTTGATATAATTCATTAATGTGCTGTTTGTATACACGTCTGATTAGACTATGGGTAACGGTTAAGTTGCATGTGGAGCATATGCATAATTGGATTCTTCTGCTGCTGATTTCAAACACTGACTTCAACATCTTTATGATCAAGCGGAACTGTATTGCACCATGTACGATGGCTTGTTAGAAACAACTTACCATAAACTTAGGATCCATCTCAGCAGTCATGAGCACCACACCCTTATCCTTCTGCAAGTCTGAGTAGTGGTAGAGGATCAACTGACTGGGGGCGTGCTCTCCCATGGTCTGTGGAGAGGGTCAGGAAAACATCATGTGTTATACAATATAGTAGTACATAATCTATACCAGGGGTCTCCAACCCTGTTCCTGGAGAGATACCCTCCTGTAGGTTCACACTCCAACCCGTCGTAACTAACCCGGTTCAGCTTATCAACCAGCGAATTATTAGAATCAGGTGTGGTAGATTAGGGTTGGAGTGAAAACCTACAGGACGGTAGCTCTCCAGGAACAGGGTTGAGAGTCCTGATCTATACGATTTATTTGAATATCATTATTTTTTTATCTTTCTGATATACGGATAGTCGAAATACATGTGTTTTAAAAGAAGAAATGGGTTTTAAAAGAAGAAATGTGTTTGAGGAAACACTGCTTTGATTGACTGACAATAACAACAAGTGTGAAACGTGTGAAGGACAACCGAAGTAAAGTTGGTTTTATATTCACACACTTGGACATTCAACAGACATTCGCCAGAAGCCATTTAAAATGGTAAAAATCAATAACTAATTAATCGATTGTCACAGAAACATAAAAATATATGTTTTTTTTCTATAAATGTCTAGCATACTTTTTCAACCTTTGTTTTGAATAAAAATTCTAGTTTAGATTTTATATACAGTGCCTTGCGAAAGTATTCGGCCCCCTTGAACTTTGCGACCTTTTGCCACATTTCAGGCTTCAAACATAAAGAAGTAAAACTGTATTTTTTTGTGAAGAATCAACAACAAGTGGGACACAATCATGAAGTGGAACGACATTTATTGGATATTTCAAACTTTTTTAACATATCAAAAACTGAAAAATTGGGCGTGCAAAATTATTCAGCCCCCTTAAGTTAATACTTTGTAGCGCCACCTTTTGCTGTGATTACAGCTGTAAGTCGCTTGGGGTATGTCTCTATCAGTTTTGCACATCGAGAGACTGACATTTTTTCCCCATTCCTCCTTGCAAAACAGCTTGAGCTCAGTGAGGTTGGATGGAGAGCATTTGTGAACAGCAGTTTTCAGTTCTTTCCACAGATTCTCGATTGGATTCAGGTCTGGACTTTGACTTGGCCATTCTAACACCTGGATATGTTTATTTTTGAACCATTCCATTGTAGATTTTGCTTTATGTTTTGGATCATTGTCTTGTTGGAAGACAAATCTCCGTCCCAGTCTCAGGTCTTTTGCAGACTCCGTCAGGGTTTCTTCCAGAATGGTCCTGTATTTGGCTCCATCCATCTTCCCATCAATTTTAACCATCTTCCCTGTCCCTGCTGAAGAAAAGCAGGCCCAAACCATGATGCTGCCACCACCATGTTTGACAGTGGGGATGGTGTGTTCAGCTGTGTTGCTTTTACGCCAAACATATCGTTTTGCATTGTTGCCAAAAAGTTCAATTTTGGTTTCATCGGACCAGAGCACCTTTGTCCACATGTTTGGTGTGTCTCCCAGGTGGCTTGTGGCAAACTTTAAACAACACTTTTTATGGATATCTTTAAGAAATGGCTTTCTTCTTGCCACTCTTCCATAAAGGCCAGATTTGTGCAATATACGACTGATTGTTGTCCTATGGACAGAGTCTCCCACCTCAGCTGTAGATCTCTGCAGTTCATCCAGAGTGATCATGGGCCTCTTGGCTGCATCTCTGATCAGTCTTCTCCTTGTATGAGCTGAAAGTTTAGAGGGACGGCCAGGTCTTGGTAGATTTGCAGTGGTCTGATACTCCTTCCATTTCAATATTATCGCTTGCACAGTGCTCCTTGGGATGTTTAAAGCTTGGGAAATCTTTTTGTATCCAAATCCGGCTTTAAACTTCTTCACAACAGTATCTCGGACCTGCCTGGTGTGTTCCTTGTTCTTCATGATGCTCTCTGCGCTTTTAACGGACCTCTGAGACTATCACAGTGCAGGTGCATTTATACGGAGACTTGATTACACACAGGTGGATTGTATTTATCATCATTAGTCATTTAGGTCAACATTGGATCATTCAGAGATCCTCACTGAACTTCTGGAGAGAGTTTGCTGCACTGAAAGTAAAGGGCCTGAATAATTTTGCACGCCCAATTTTTCACTTTTTGATTTGTTAAAAAAGTTTGAAATATCCAATAAATGTCGTTCCACTTCATGATTGTGTCCCACTTGTTGTTGATTCTTCACAAAAAAATACAGTTTTATATCTTTATGTTTGAAGCCTGAAATGTGGCAAAAGGTCGCAAAGTTCAAGGGGGCCGAATACTTTCGCAAGGCACTGTATAAATAATAGCATGGGTATTGAAAGATACCAGAGGGTGGATAACAATAACACGAGAAGTGGACGGTACATGTTTTGTATCTGGGCTAAATGTATACATTATGATTTGCCTCTGAACTGTATGTGAACCCCTCTGCAATCTACTGGCACTAACCATTTAAAACTAGGACTTCAACTAGGCTGTCGCTATGCTATTTGATCTCTTTCTCTCTTAAACTGCTAGCACAAAGCCTATGTGAAAATTTGTTTTTTCACAAAAGCTCACGAAGAAAAAAAAAAATCAACTGGCCCAAATCAGCTCTACATAATTCAGTAGGGAGGTGTGCAACTACCACACATTATATTATATTATTCACATTCCTTGCAGAAAGAACTATTTGCAAACCTTTTAAAATGTCCAGAAAGACAGTGGTCTTAGAAGGGTATTTATACTTTAAAATACATATTTTAAGTGAATGGATGTGGATGAAAATTCTGCCAGTGTTTTAATGTCCTAGTTGCTTGTTTTTTTTGTCAGAATAATAGGAGAGAATGATTTATTTCAAATTTTATTTTTTTCATTACATTTCCAGTGGGTCAGAAGTTTACATACACTCAATTAGTATTTGGTAGCATTGCCTTTGAATTGTTTAACTTGGGTCAAACGTTTTGGGTAGCCTTCCACAAGCTTCCCACTATAAGTTGGGTGAATTTTGTCCCAATCCTCCTGACAGAGCTGGTGTAACTGAGTCAGGCCTCCTTGCTCGCACACGCTTTTTCAGTTCTGCCAACAAATTTTCTATGGGATTGAGGTCAGGGCCTTGTGATGGCCCTCGAATACCTTGACTTTCTTGTCCTTAAGCCATTTTGCCAGAACTTTGGAAGTATGCTTGGGGTCATTGTCCATTTGGAAGACCCATTTGCGACCAAGCTTTGTTTCATCAGACCAGAGGACATTTCTCCAAAAAGTAAGATCTCTGTCCCCATGTGCAGTTGCAAACCGTTGTCTGGCTTTTTTTAATGGCGGTTTTGGAGCAGTGGCTTCTTCCTTGCTGAGCGGCCTTTCAGGTTATGTCGATCTAGGACTCGTTTTACTGTGGATATAGATACTTTTGTACCCTTTTCCTCCAGTATCTTCACAAGGTTGATTTGCACTTTTCGCACCAAAGTACGTTCATCTCTCGGAGAAAGAACGCATCTCCTTCCTGAGCGGTATGACGGCTGCGTGGTCCCATGGTGTTTATACTTGCGTACTATTGTTTGGAAAGATGAATGTGGTACCTTCAGGTGTTAGCAAAATTGCTCCCAACGATGAACCAGACTTGTGGAGGTCTACAATTTTCTTCTGAGGTCTTGGCTGATTTCTTTTGATTTTCCCATGATGTCAAGCAAAGAGGCACTGAGTTTGAAGGTAGGCCTTGAAATACATCCACAATCACACCCCCAATTGACTCAAATTGTGTCAATTAGACTATCAGAAGCTTCCACAGCCATGACATCATTCTCTGGAATTTCCAAGCTGTTTAAAGGCACAGTCAACTTAGTGTTTGTAAACTTCTGACCCACTGGAATTGTGATAAAAGTGAATTATAAGTGAAATGATCCGTCTGTAAACAATTGTTGGAAAAATTACTTGTGTCATGCACAAAGTAGATGTCCTAACCGACTTGCCAAAACTATAGTTTGTTAACAAGAAATGTGTGGTTGAAAAACGAGTTTTAATGACTCCAACCTAAGTGTATGTAAACTTCCGACTTCAACTGTAGTTTGATGATTCTGTGACAAACGGTGAATTAGTTATTGATTTATATCGCTTTAATAGGCATTTTATAGATTTGATGTATTTCTATAAAATCAGAACCATAATTTGTATTCAAAACAAATGTAAAAGTATGCTAGACATTTACATAATCAATCATACCTAGTTTGAGGTTTGTGACAAATGAAGAATTATTTATTGATTTATACAGCTTTAAAAAATGGCATTTTATAGACTGTGTGTATTTCTATAAAATCAAAATTGGAATTTGTATTCAAAACAAATGTTCTAAAAGTATGCTAGACATTTATAGAATAAATAATATCTAGTTTGATGATTCTGTGACAGTGAATTAGTTATTGAATTTTACATTTGTAAATGGCTTTTGGCAAATGTCCTGAATGTCTTGAATGTCTTGAATGTGAAACCAACTTTACCTCGGTTGTAGGATACCAGTGCGTCTTTTGTATGAGGCGCTCATAAAAACGATCATAAAAGTGTTTTATAAACATATTAATGTAATGGCTTATCCTCGTAGGCTATGTAGCAAAGTCAGCCAAATAACTTGTATTTCGTTTTAGACAAAGCATTTCACCCCTACAAAAAATATGCACATTTATTTCTCAGAAAGTAATTGAATATTAACATCCATTCGGATATTTGAATAATACCTGGACATTGATGAGGGAGGTGAAATGGAGCTCGTGGTCCGACCACTGGCCCAGGAAGAACTCATAGCCCTCCTTCTGGGGTAACGCATACAGGAACTGGAGATAGGGGAGTCACAGATTGTAATCATCATCAACGCTGTCTATTTTCAACTGTTTCTTTACTAAACTATCTGACATTAAATTACCATCATTCTGCTTTGCGACCATCAACCAACAAGAGTTCCAATTGTGAACTTGAGAGTATGACATCTCAAAATAATAAAATACATTCTTTATTGGAGCAATACTGCCACCAAGTGGTCTTTATTGCATGTTACAATCACGTCTGCTCTGACTTTTGTCATTATGCCAGACAAATTGGCAAATAATTTGTTCGCCAATTTGTATGCAATGTCATTGCAAACACACTTTATTATCATCAAATATTTTGACATATTACAGCACAGTCCTAATAGACACTGAGCAGTGAGATTCTTACCGCGGGGTTCGACTTAGCTCGGTTGAAAATTACTTCAAAAATGTGAGCCTAAAATGGAGGAATAATTATGCAATTACAAGAAAACATTTGTTAAGGTCAATAAATAGGTAAGCAAAGCAAGTCAAATTACTGGCAAAAGTGTTTTCTGACAAAATAGCAAACTTACTGGTATGACAGCACTGATGGTGTCTTTTGTGGCATAATACTGCCTCCACAGCTGAAAACAGAGAATGAAAGATACAAACATACCATGGTTCTTTACCTAGATATGACATTTCATTTCTAAATATGTAAATACCCATACCTCCGCAATTTCTTCTCCTGAATTATCCTGGATCAAGTCCAAGTTCAGGATAGATCCTAGGGTCTGTGCAAAAACAAAAAATACATTAATGGGATCACTCAGGTGTACAGGGTGAGTTACCCTCATACAGGGGTAACAAGTAATGGGCTCTTAAACCTTGTGAAAAGCTGTATACAAATGCAATCCAATAATGTCAATAGTATCAATCAATGCCGTTCCACATTCTCTTTAGCTATTTACAATGCTATCGAGGACAGCATTTGTTCATTTTCACCTTGTCTTTAGTGAATCTGCCTGAACCATCAGCCTGCTTGTCACGCTTCTCCAACTGCAAATAAGGTAAGATTTGATGCATATCAAATTGGAGACAATTAAACAGTGTTTCCCTACATTGGTGTAGAGCATATTGGCACGAAGACAAAGCTACATCTATGGGCTCGCAGTCTTTCAGCGTAAAGACATCCACAACAGGGGAGAGGATGCACGCACCCCAAGCAACGGTGGGTAGCCTAACAGACCATGTTTAAGCATTATGATTACACGCAACAAAATATGTTATGCATTAACTTACCTCCTGCTCCATGACTTTGACAAACTCTGCTTGTTTAGAGTGTCCAAGAGGCTCCCTCTTGACTTCAATTCGCTTCTCGAGCCGAGCATTGAACTCCTGAGGGTTGGCACTAAAAAAAGAAAAATGAAAGAACTTATGGTTAGGAAATGTGCAAATTCAAAACTAAGGTACAGGTCAGCCTAGCCCGTGATCATGACGCAGATCATTTACACATAAGAGTCATTGGACGAAGGGGTCTTCTGTACGTACGGGGGTGTTTTGTTCAGAGCCCAGACGCTTAATATGAACATTGACACGCATGGTTGCGGTACGGTTTTGGAAGCAAAAGGACCTCATCTTTCATGTCAGTTGGAAATACATTTTCAAAAAACAAAAAGGTTAAATTGATACACGCGTTGATAGGGTTAGAGTTTCCACACGCGTATATCTTTCTTCATGTAACAGAGCTTGGTTACATAAGACAAGATGCGACCGCCTGTGTGTGCTCAGTCACTATCAGAAAGTGTAACTCAGAAAGTGTAGCGGAAGTGTAGTTTGAAGGCAAGGGCTCCCGAGTGGTGCAGCGGTCTAAGGAACTGCATCTCGGTGCTTTAGGCGTTACTACAGACACATTGGTTCGATTCCAGGCTGTATCACAACCGCCCGTGATTGGGAGTCCCATAGGGCGGCGCACAATTGGCCCAGTGTCGTCCGGGTTTAGACGGTGAAAGCCGTAGCTGGATGGATCTGTGGAAAACTGTGTATATTTCTTTCTTTGAAGGATTCTTTCTTGCTAACCAAAGATAAGGGCCACATGTTTGCGAGCTATGATTATTTAAAAATACAGCGTTGGGATTATAGTTCACGAGGTAGTCATGGGTGATGATAATGGTTGAAAACTGTAGGGCGGCAAAATGCCACCTAGAGTTTGAGGACTAAAGGCCAGCCTAGAGCAGTGGTCACCAACCTTTTCTGAGTCAAGATCACTTTCGGTGTCAAAATGCACGCCGAGATCTACCGATGTGATTTTTTTATTAACGTGACTTAAAAAATGTAAGCCTATGCAACAATAACCAATTAAAAACAGTACTGTAGCAATGAGGTTTGTGCAGTAACCTGTAGACCCAACACATTATCACCGCATACTGGCTTTGCTTGAATTTACCTGCCAATGCATTGTTTTTCGGGACATTTAAAAAATATATATTTCAAAATATGAGGCAGGCTCCATGATCACACCGATAATAGATCCATTGTTGTATTACTTGTGAGACACAGCTAAGTGAGCATACATTTAAATCATTTGCTTTTTATTTTACTGGGCTGATGGTGCCTGCATCATATGGTCAGTCTCAGCGGAAGGAGAGAGCAGCAGACTGAGGGTCCGTCTCTCCACTCTCCCTTTCCTCCACTGACACTGACCAAAAAGGGGCACAGTCTTCCAGCTGATGGCAAAACTCGAGTCACACCGCATTATTTTTGCCTCATGCACAAATTCATGTTGTTACTCCTATGAACAGAGAAAGTGAAATATTCCTTGATATTAAAAAAGATCCAAGAAACTAATAATAACAACAACACAGTGCTGAGTAAGAACTTAAACATGAACTCACTCATAAAAACAGCAGCTCTTTGCTGTATTCTTTGACAGTCTCTCTAGTCATTGATTTAAAATCTCACAGTATACATTTCGCCGTAGCTTTCTTTTATGCCTGCTACGTTACTGCAGACTCGGTCATCTGAGCAATCTGATTGGCCAGCAATTATTTCACTTATAATTCACTGTATCACAATTCCAGTGGGTCAGAAGTTTACAGACATTAAGTTGGCTGTGCCTTTAAACAGCTTGGAAAATTCCAGAAAATTATGTCATGGCTTTAGTAGCTTCTGATAGGCTAATTGACATAATTTGAGTCAATTGGGGGGTGTACCTGTGGATGTATTTCAAGGCCTACCTTCAAACTCAGTGCCTCTTTGCTTGACATCGTGGGAAAATCAAAAGAAATCAGCCAAGACCTCAGAAAAAAGATTGTAGACCTCCACAAGTCTGCTTCATCCTTGGGAGCAACTTCCAAACACCGAAGGTACCACATTCATCTGTACAAACAATAGTATGCAAGTATAAACACCATGGGACCACGCAGCCGTCATACCACTCAGGAAGGAGACGTGTTCTGTCTCCTAGAGATGAACGTACTTTGGTGCGAAAAGTGCAAATCAATCCCAGAACAACAGCAAAAGACCATGTGAAGATGCTGGAGGAAACAGGTACAAAAGTATCTATATCCACAGTAAAAATGAGTCCTATATTGACATAACCTGAAAGCCCACTCAGCAAGGAAGAAGCCACTGCTCCAAAACCATCATAAAAAAAGCCAGACTACGGTTTGCAACTACACATGGGGACAAAGATGGTACTTTTTGGAGAAATGTCTTCTGGTCTGATGAAACAAAAACAGAACTGTTTGGCCATAATGACCATTGTTATGTTTGTAGGAAAAAGGGGGAGGCTTGCAAGCCGAAGAACATCATCCCAACCGTGAAGCACGGGGGTGGCAGCATCATGTTGTGGGGGTGCTTTAATGCAGGAGGGACTGGTGCATTTCACAAAATAGATGGCATCATGAGGTAGGAAAATTATGTGGAGATATTGAAGCAACATCTCAAGACATCTGGTGAGGAAGCTAAAGCTTGGTCGCAAATGGGTCTTCCAAATAGACAAGGACCCCAAGCATACTTCCAAAGTTATGGCTTAAGGACAACAAAGTCCAGGTATTGGAGTGGCCATCACGAAGCTCTGACCTCAATCCCATAGAACATTTGTGGGCAGAACTGAAAAAGTGTGTGCGAGCAAGGAGGCCTACAAACCTGACTCAGTTACACCAGCTCTGTCAGGAGGAATGGGTCAAAATTCACCCAACTTATTGCGGGAAGCTTGTGGAAGACTACCTGAAACGTTTGACCTAAGTTAAACAATTTAAAGGCAATGCTACCAAATACTAATTGAGTGTATGTAAACTTCTGACCCACTGAGAATGTGACGAAATAAATAAAAGCTGAAATAAATCACTCTACTATTATTCTGACATTTCATTCTTAAAATAAAGTGTTGATCCAAACTGACCTAAGGCAGGGAATTCTTACTAGGATTAAATGTTAGGAATTGTGGAAAAACTGAGTTTAAATGTATTTGGCTAAAGTGTAAGTAAACTTCCGACTTCAACTGTACATACATTCCGTTACATAACATACACACACATTATTTATATATATATATAGTTTTAAAGGCAATGCAAAGCTAGTTAACCCAGTAGGCAATACTTAGCGGTCACCAGGTCTTACCCATGGTTGTTACACCTGGGTATTTCATTTCCCTGTTCATTATCCAGTGACAAACAGTGGGAGTTGCACACCAAACTAGTTAGCATATTAGCCTGGTGCTAACTAATATTTGCTAGCGTTTGACTTAGCGCTTACTTTCGTAGTTGCTTTATCTTTTCCTGATATTTATTATAATATGGATTGTCTTCCAATTCCGGCTCTTTCTCTTTCTTCACAGAAAATGCTCTAAAATGCGACGGCACCAGACCTGGGATGAGCGGTCGTATTCCAGTTGCCCTGACCGCTAGCATCCCACGGTACAAACAAGACATTTGCACCATGGCCGCCGCCATATTTCCTTCGTCGTTGTCGCACATAAATAAAGCGCCGTGAAGAAACACTGTCAACTTACAAATCTTTCCGAGGACCTGTTCTGTGTGTGTCAAACACAGTAAATGAGAAAGGCCCATATAACTATATGGATATGCCTAAATGTTTGTCTTTTTTTGTTAATCAAGTGGTTTGAGCATTTTAATTCAATCCACAAATGTCCCAAATCACAACACAACAGTCTTCTAAAACATTTGCATTCATTTCAAAATCAGTTTGAAATGCATCAAAACAAGCTTGGAATACATCAAAACAAGCTTGGAATGCATCAAAACAAGCTTGGAATGCAACAATAATGCACATAAATGCACAGAGTATGTTAGAATAGTAGCAATGGTGAAAACACATTTTAGAAGATTCAAGGTTTTTATTATGAACAAATTTACAGAGCAGCTTCAAGGTAAACTGTAAATAATGTCAGAGCCCATCTTTTTTTTTAGAACTGAAACCTTTCGGTGTTTGAACTGAAGTACAACGTAGTACAATGTAGTACTGCAGTAATTGAGTTCCTACACCCCCCCCCCCCCCCCCCTAGAATAGCACCCACTTACAGTATATGGCTTATCTTTTGTCTGAAGGGTAATGTAGTTACATTGACATTTTCCTCCATAAAATAACTCCATAGTATATTTGGGTCTCACTTTATTTGGATAGTCCTTTACAGGTGATATTTTGATTCCCAGATGATGAATAAACTCTGTCGACATGCAATAACTAGTAGGTTTGCCATGTATCCTTCAACCACCCTGGAAAACCAGCTGACGCTATCAATGATTCAGCTTGTGCTGAGTTACTGTAGTTAAACATCTATAGCACACTACCCCAAATAAAATATTGCCAATATTTGTGTTGGTATTGCCCTTTAAGTGTGGTAATCCACATTCCTTTTCAGTGATTCTGTGCTGGCGATGAGCAAATGTATCTGCGTTCTGGTGCCGTGGTGCAGGTCATGGGTATCCATGTTTTCTGGCTTTGGGCTAACACACATGTGGATCTAGAGGCAGCACTCTCGGGCTGCTGCTCTTGGGCTCGGTCCCTCTTGAGTCTGGAGAATGACAGGGATCTGCCGTCCGTCCAGGTCCAATGTCCCGGGCTGCCTGACAGGCCTGTAAACATATGAAACAAGTATTCAGGAAAAATACAACTCTGTGTTCTGCTGTAAGATCATTTGCAAACAGAGAATGTAGCAATGTTCCCCTTACCGATCCAAAAGGCCTGTTTCCCAGCAAATTTCCATAACCAAGCCATGTCTTTTTTCGACTGGACACCTGTTAGATTGCTGTCAAACCTTAGAAAGAGCATTAAAAACAGAACATTAGTAGTTAATGCATAGGCGGATCACCTATCCTCCAGAACCAACAGAATGGCTAGTCTACTAAAGATATTCCTTATATAGCAGTAGCTTACTACTTTTAACCTGGGCCTATAAGTAGTAGATGTAATGTAGCTCCCCTTACAGTAAGGTGCAGGCCCGTTGAGCACTGCTCCAGCTGGCCACGCCAAGGCTCAGGATGTAGCAGTGCCTCCTGTAGTGGCTCCAACCCGTGGGGCAGGAAGTGCTCACTGACCTCCCAGCCTGGGCCATACAGGGAAGGAAAGAAAGAATGAATGAATGGATGGATGTTCTAAACAGTGTTGTGTTCGAGACCGATTCAAGACCAGAGCAAATCAAGTCTGCGTCAAGATCGGAGGCGGGGGAGAGACAGAGTCAAGACAGAGACCGGGAGGGTGACAAGGTGTCCGAGACCGAGTCAAGACAGAGACCGGGAGGGTGACAAGGTGTCCGAGATCGAGTCAAGAAAAATGGGTCCAATTCAAGACCATGATTGCAATTTTGCCAAATCACCACCAAAATAAGAGTTCAAAATGTCCAGTATTTCTGTGTTCATATTTCAGAACAACATATGGATTCTCTAGACATCCAGAATAATTAAAAATGCATATGGAGGGTAAATAGAGCCACACTACAAATTTTTACTAACCCAAACACGGAGGTGAACAAGGTGCTTTCTACACCTTCAGAGAAGGGCTAAGCATTTATACAATAATTCTTATAATAATATACAAATTATGATAACTATATTGTTATTTTCAATGATGTTCTGATTTAATCTCTTCGGGTTTTGTTGGTTTAGGGTTAACATTCTCTATTGTACTACATGATTGATAGATCGTAATACATCCACTACACTACTTTGATATGCATCAGTAAATGCAGTGCCCACTGAAAAAAAAAGTGGGTATACGATTTATACCTGCATATACCCTCCACTACAGCGGTATAGTGGAGGGTATACGCAGGTATAAATCGTATACCCACTTTTTTTTTTCAGTGGGCACTGCATATACTGATGCGTATCAAAGTAGTGTAGTGAATGTATTACGATTGATCAATTATGTAGTACAATAGAGAAATCATGTACAAAGTAGCCTACACAATTGTCATTTGTGTTTTAGAAAAAGTTCACCGCTACATGAGTGCGCTGGTATTACGGTTGCTGTCCTTCCAGAAACACAAACCTGTCACACACTGAAGGCCTATAGGTTCACCACTGAGCAAACATGTCTATAATAGATATCAAGGCTGTTAAAATATTCATGTTTCAAGAAAGGAGTGTACATATTTGTCCTGGCAAAGCGGTTTCGGCAAGAAATTCTGAATCCGAGACACTCAATATGTGGTCTCAAGACTGACCTACATAGGAATAGTTTATTTGATTATAACTACACTAAGACTCTTCTGGGCTTTGAGATTGCCAGTCAGTTCGTGTGTGTCCATCCAAAACATCCAACCAAAGTTCCCTCAATTTTTTTCGGCACTGAGCAAATTTCAGGTTTACTGAGTGCAAACTTGACAATTGTGAAAATTCTGTGCAAGTTCCAGCGCACGTTTACTGTGAACACTGAGTCTGTACCTGCTTTAAGTTACAGCTTCAGACAGTGGTCTGTGGCTATTTGATCATAATGTAGGTCAACCAGTATCCTACCATCAAAAACAATGGGGAAAATGCATCCCATAACATTTTAACATGGAAATAGCTGTTCTATCATTCAGCCTACAGTAGCAGCCAATATGTGGTGTTCAACGTAGGCTTGATATTAACCTGTTAATCAACTTGTCCTTCAGACAAGGTGACTGAAAATGTTGTTGTGTTGTTTGATGCAAGAAACCACTTTACAAAATAAAAGGTGTCTAGAAATGTACACGTTTTGTGCTCTTGTAGAAAGCAATCAGTCCCCTATTGCTGACTACAAATGATCTATAACTGGGCTAATAACTCACTAACAAGCAAAGGATATGATTTTTTTGCGTGCATACGTGGCTACATGCAGCTCTTGCTATGATCTCAAAACATATCAAATCTAATGTTATTTGTCACATGCGCCGAATACAACAGGTGTAGTAGACCTTACAGTGAGATGCTTACTTACAAGCCCTTAAACAAGAAAATACAACAAAAAAAGAAAGAGATACGAATAACAGATAATTAAAGAGCAACAGTAAATAACAATAGTGGGGCTATATACAGGGGGTACCGGTACAGAGTCAATGTCAATGTGCGGGGGCACCGGTGTATACATAATAACAGAGAGTAGCAGCAGCGTTCCAGAGAGGTGATGAGCTGTTCAGGAGTCTTATGGCTTGGGGGTAGAAGCTATTTAGGAGCCTCTTGGACTTAGACTTGGCGCTCCGGTACCGCTTGCAGTGAAAACAGTCTATGACTTGGGGGGCTGGAGTCTTTGACAATTTTTAGAGCCTTCCTCTGACACGGCCTGGTATAGAGGTCCTGGATGGCAGGAAGCTTGGCCCCGGTGATGTACTGGGCCGTACGCATTACCCTCTGCAGTGCCTTGCGGTCAGAGGCCAGGCAGTGATGCAACCCGTCAGGATGCTCTTGATGGTGCAGCTGTACAACCCTTTGAGGATCTGAGGACCCATGCCAAATCTTTTCAGTCTCCTGAGGGGGAATAGGTTTTGTCATGCCCTCTTCACACCTGTCTTGGTGTGCATGGACCATGTTAGTTTGTTGGTGATGTGGACGCCAAGGTACTTGAAGCTCTCAACCTACTCTACAACAGTCCATCGATGAGAATGGGGGCGTGCTCGGTCCTCCTTTTCCTGTAGTCCACAATCCTCTTCTTTGTCTTGATCGCGTTGAGGGAAAGGTTGTTGTCCTTGAACCACACAGTCTCATTGTTGTCGGTGATCAGGCCTACCACTGTTGTGTCATCGGCAAACTTAACGATGGTGTTGGAGTCGTGCCTGGCCGTGCAGTCATGAGTGAACAGGGAGTACAGGAAGGGACTAAGCATGCACCCCTGAGGACCCCCTGTGTTGAGGATCAGCATGGCAGATGTGTTGTTACCTACCCTTAGCACCTGGGGGTGGCCCATCAGGAAGTCCAGGAACCAGTTGCAGAGGGAGGTGTTCATTGATGAGCTTTGAGGGCACTATGGTGTTGAATGCTGAGCTGTAGTCAATGAATAGCATTCTCACATAGGTGTTCCTTTTGTCCAGGTGGGAAATGGCAGTGTGGAGTGCAATAGAGATTGCATCATATGTGGATCCGTTGGGGCGGTATGCAAATTGGAGTGGGTCTAGGGTTTCTGGGATAATGGTGTTGATGTGAGCCATTACCATCTTTTCAAAGCACTTCATGGCTGCAGACGTGAGTGCTATGGGTTGGTAGTCATTTAGGCAGGTTACCTTAGTGATCTTGGGCACAGGGACTATGGTGGTCTGCTTGAAATATGTTGGTGTTACAGACTCGGACAGGGAGAGGTTGAAAATATCAGTGAAGACACTTGCCAGTTGGTAAGCGCATGCTCAGAGTACACGTCCTGGTAATCCATCTGGCTCTGCGGCCTTGTGAATGTTGACCTGTTTAAAGGTCTTACTCACATTGGCTACAGAGAGCGTGATCACACAGTCGTCTGGAACAGCTGATGCTCTCATGCATGCTTCACTGTTATTTGCCTCGAAGCAAGCATAGAAGTAGTTTAGCTTGTCTGGTAGGCTCGTGTCAGTGGGCAGCTCGCGGCTGTGCTTCCCTCCGACGAGCGTTGGAGCCGGTGTAGTACGATTCAATCTTAGTCCTGTATTGACGCTTTGCCTGTTTGATGGTTCGTCGGAGGGCATAGGGGATTTCTTATAAGCGTCCGGGTTAGAGTCTCGTTCCTTGAAATCAGAAGCTCTACCCTTTAGCTCAGTGCGGATGTTGCCTGTAATCCATGGCTTCTGGTTGGGGTATGTACGTACGGTCACTGTGGGGATGACATCATTGATGCACTTACTGATGAAGTCAGTGACTGATGTGGTGTACTCATCAAAGCGATCGGAAGAATCCAAGAACATATTCCAATCTGTGCTAGCAAAACAGTCCTGTGGCTTAGCACCTGCATCATCTGACCACTTCCTTATTGAGTGAGTCAATGGTACTTCCTGCTTTAGTTTTTGCTTGTAAGTAGGAATCAGGAGGATAGAGTTATGGTCAGATTTGCCAAATGGAGGAAGAGGGAGAGCTTTGTACGCATCTCTGAGTGTGGAGTAAAGGTGGTCTAGAGTTTTTTCCCCCTCTGGTTGCACATTTAACATGCTGGTAGAAATGAGGTAAAATGGATTTAAGTTTTCCTGCATTAAAGTCCCCGGCCACCAGGAGCGCCGCCTCTGGATGATCATTTTCTTGTTTGCGTATGGCCTTATACAGCTCGTTGAGTGCTGCTTTAGTGCCAGCATCGGTTTGTGGTGGTAAATATATAGCTACAAAAAATATAGATGAAAACTCTCTTAGTAAATAGTGTGGTCTACAGCCTATCATGAGATACTGTGGGATACAGCTTACCTCGAGACTTCCTTAATATTCGATTTCGTGCACCAGCTGTTATTGTCAAATAGACACAGACCGCCACCCCTTGTCGTACCGGAGGCAGCTGTTCTATCTTGCTGATGGACTGAAAACCCAGCCAGCTGTATGCTATACATGTCATCATTCAGCCACGACTCTGTGAAACATAAGACATTACAGTTCTTAATGTCCGGTTGGTACGATAGGCTTGATTGGAACTCATCTTTATTATTATCCAATGATTGCACGTTGGCTAATAGGACTGATGGTAGAGGGGGATTACTCACTCGCAGTCGGATCCTTACAAGGCACCCCGACCTACGTCCCCGATATCTCCATCTCTTCTTCATGCGAATGACGGGATTTGGGTCTTGTCGGGTGTCTGAAGTAAATTTTTAGCTTCCGACTTGTTAAAGAAACGAATCTCCGTCCAGACGATGTGAGTAATCGCTATCCTGATATCCAGAAGCTCTTTTCTGTCATAAGAGACGGTGGCAGAAACATTATGTACAAAATAAGTTCCAAATGACGTGGAAAAACACGCAATAGGTTAGGAGCCCGTAAAACGTCAGCCATCTCCTCCAGCGCCGTCTATCCATCTATCAGTAGCGGTGCGTGGGTAAAATTACTGGGGAAGCCAAGCCATCCACCACGCCAAATAAAAGCCATATTACGACTTGTGTTGTGAAAATTGTGTTGTTTGCTCAAAAAATCGGTTAATTCATATGCTTTGCGACCGTGATGTATAAGCCTAAAGGCCGAGACAATAAGAAGACACAGAGGCAGAATACATTAAACCACACCTTTGTTTTGCCACAAAACCCAGATAGCGACCTCTGTCCAGAGAAGTCCACAAAGCATATTGCATGTACAGTAACAGACATGACCTACAGCGTGGTCAAGCAAGTTAATGTTTCCCACATTTTCGGACCCCTAAACAACTATTGATTTAAAACCACAGAGGGTAACCGCAAGTCGCAAAGAAAACAAGAGCGGCCTCCACTATTCCAGCGCCATTTCAAGATTATCAAATCATCTCAGCTTAGTCCAACACAGTGACAAATTAAAAGATACCAAAAACTATTTAGTCCAATCAACGTAAGCTAAATATTATGTGGCTGTCCAGGTTCTGATTTCTGTGTGCGTGTGTGTGTGTGTGTGCGTGTGTGTGTGTGTGTGTGCATTCGTGCAAGTAGAAAAACATGTTGACTCACCCTACCTGTAGTGAAAAGCCAATGCCATCCTCCTCTCTTTCATGTTGATGAAATGGTCTATCACTCTGTCAAACACTAAACACTTTTATTTTTTGTTGTCCTAGGCTACCTGGTTAAAATGTTTGCTCTCTAGCCTAAATTCCATTCATAGGCAACCTTAGCTAGTTAACATTAGCCTTCTACATCTAGCTACATATTAAACTTCCATCCTCCCAGTGTATGAGTGTATGAATTAATGGTTGGATCAGAGTTGACGTTATCATCATTGTCCAGTACGGAGAATTAAGTAAAACCATGAGTCCAAATCCCTATCTCCATCCATGGCTAATTTAGGAAAGAGACAATAGCTACAACAAGATGCAACAATTCAAGTTTTTCTGTCAATGATTTATGCTCTCAATAGGATTTGATAGGAGAATCGCCAAATCCAAGCTGGCTTCCCATGACACTTTTTTTAGGTGCGCCAGGACCATTCCCCAGTTGTGCTCGCTTAGTTTAGCTCAATGTTGATTGGCTCATTTTGCCTACTTTTTTTTGTCAAAGGAGGCCAGATGCTTGCTGGCTTCCCTTGCGTTCAATGCTAGGGGCGGCAACAATGTCATACTCATTTGGACCAGACAACATCAGATAGATGGCCTACACGTAGAGAGACAGAGGGGGGCGCTGTTTCGCTCGCTCGGATGCTTTCTCCTGTGAGATACATTCAATCTCTTGCGAATTGAAGGAAAATGATGAAACAGAGAGATGAAATAAATGATTTAATGTTTAAAAAAAGTAATTGTTGGTAAAAAAAATTTGGGAAGCCTGGCTTCCCTTGGCATCCATGAATACACACCACTGCCAATACATGATTACCGCATATTGGCTTTACATGAATTGCCCGGCCAATGTATTGTTGTTCAGGCCATTTAGAAACATAAATGTTTCAAATTTGAGGTAGGCTATATGATTACACTAGTAATAGATCCGCTATTGTACACAGCTGAGTGAGCATACATTTAAATAATTAGCTTTTTATTTTACTGGGCTGATGGTGCCTGCATCAGATGGTCAGTCTCAGCGGAGGGAGAGAGCAGCAGACTGAGGGTCCATCTCTCAACGTCCCTCCTCTCTCCCTTTCCTCCACTGACACTGACCAAAAAGGGGCACAGTCTTCCAGCTGATGGCGAAACTCGAGTCACACCGCATTATTTTTGCCTCATGCACAAATTCATGTTGTTACTCCTATGAACAGAGAAAGTGAAATATTCCTTGATATTAAAAATGACCCAAGAAACTAATAATAACAACGTAAGCCTATAGATACACTTTCCTACTCATTCATTACCGCTGCACTGCTTGTTGTAGCGCTGAGTGGAAATAGGAAGAATGTGCATTTTATGGCTTATGAAAGTGTTGAATACAAAGTGTTGACAGTGCTGAGTAAGAACTTAAACATGAACTCACTCATAAAAACAGCAGCTCTTTGCTGTATACATTGGCAGTCTCTCTCTAGTCGTGGTTTTAAACGTTTTCAAATCTCACAGTATCAACTTCTCTGTAGCTTTCTTTTATGCCTGCCACTTTATTGCAGACACGGTAATCTGAGCCATCCGATTGGCCAGCGGTAAACCTAAAGTGCACTTGATTTGCTCTCTGGGTCCTGCGCGAAGGAAGAGTTTGAACCTTCAGACACATGAAATGGTTCAAAATGGCAATCGTTCACATATCCGGTTCGCAGGGCCAGGGCAGCTGACTTGGGTGCACCTACCGTCAGCAGCCTGAGAAAAATTGTTTAAAAAATAGGAACACAATGCTTTATCGTAGTTTTTTAACTGAAATGTTTGGCGATCGATTAGGAATGCCTTGAAATACGATCGACCAGGTTGGGTGACCACTGCTCTAGAAAGTTTAGTGAAGTTCAATCTTGTGCTTCTCTCTGTGGGCTAATATTTCTGGGCAGTAGTCCTGGGGAGCTGCATGGCAGGACTAGTACCCCACTAGCTCCCCTTTAGTTAAAACAATGCCCTCACCTTGCGCTGTCGACCAGCCTTGTGTTGTTTGGGCGAGGGTACAGGGGCATCATCCCGGGGGGCATCCCCCACCCTCACCTCATGGAGGAACTCCCTGTGGCCAGACCAGCTCCAGATGGGGATCACCTGGAGGTCCGGGTGCACCTGGGGGATGGGCTCTGGAATCGGCAGCCTCCTCTCCTCTAGTCTCAGTGGGGTGAGTGCATGGAACTAGTGGAGAGTGGGGACACAATAAAATGTGACACACGGTGACACATATATACAGTCAACTCCCTGATAAATGCAACAGCTTGACCCTGTTTGTGGCAATGAGAACTAAACCAGAGCATGCCGTTATCATGAGAAATTCAAAACAATGTTCAGACATTTGGACTGGAAAGGTATATTGCACTTAGGTAGCGAGTGCACTTATCAGGAGTCGACTGACCGCTCTCCTTCCAAAGTTGTGAGGTTTACAGTATATGGAAAAGTCTTACCGTCCAGACTTTCTCTTCACTCTTTCTCCTGACACCTGAATGAAGGACCTAGAATCACAGAGGAGAGACATAGCTAACATGCAGTATAGATGCTGGCACTATTCATAAAACCACTAGGTTGAATTTGACATATTCCCTTCAGGAGAAATTCCACAACCAATCAATAGTAAATTGCAAGTTTACGCCTGGCTTCGACAACTCTCTTCCGCAGACATCATTTGAATATCAATAAACCGCCAAAGCTTCACATCAGTTTCTCAAAAAATAAAAGCTTAAAGTCAACATTGTGTTGTTGATTGTAATCGTTGTGCTGGGCTCCAATCAAGTACTTGGTGAAACTCGGAGGCTCACCGTGCGACTGTTGCTATTACTGTTGCCCTGCAGTCTGAGTTGTCTGGTGGCCTGGCTGTGAAACGGAGTAGCTTGATCCTGGGGCTCCCCCTCTCCATCCCCATAGTCAAGGAAGGGCCTCCGGTTGGGCACGTCCCCCCTTGGTGGATGGGGGCGGCCCTCCCACAGCAGGTCTGTTTCAATGTCAGTGACGTGCTCCTCTAGCTGTGGGGACTGGGGGACGTGAGCGGTTGAAGGTACTCCTTTTTCATCTGCCTCTGCCCTCAGGTCCTCTGGGTCGCACATTCCTGTAGAGAGAGAATGCGAGACAGAGCGACAGCGAAACCAGGGTCATGTTCATTAGGGCACACAACGGAAAACATTTCAAACTGTTTTGCAGTGTAAAATAAAAATGAGCGTTTCTTATTGGACAATTCCACATAGTTCCTTCCTGTTTCAGTCTGCTTTCTTCCGTTTGGCGCTTAATGAACATGACCCTGGGTTATGTCCAGTAAAGTACAACAAGAGAGAGTGTACACTTATTGGGCACATTCAGGTCGGGCCTCCTTGTCATAAGGAATCCCAGACATCACACATGCATGACATTTAAACACCACTCTGCATCAGTATATCAAATGTCCTAATTAACCATAGGCAACATGCACCCTCTGCTGCCTAGGAAGGCTTACAGCAAGTCCGAGTACAGAGCATCAGAACGCAGCCCTCAACTGTATTATATAACCAATCATTGAATCATTCTTAACTCGCCTCCTCTAGGATCCACTATCTCCACACTGGCTGAGTTCCTCTGACCCAGAACAGTGTTCTTGGGGCCATTCAGAATCACGGTGAACGTCTCATGGTTTTCTTCCAGGCCGTCGTCTTTCAGGTAAATGTTCCAGGTTTTCACGCTGACTCCTAATCAGTCATATAGGGAGAGAGAAGAGGAGGTAGCCATATCAACTAATAACATTATTATAGGTATATCAACTAAAGCCCCCCCCCCCCCCCCCCCACACACACACACACACACACACACACGAGCAGGGTTGGCCACTCTTTGATGTGGATCATCACAGACCTGGATCGAACTGGATCAGACTGGCCGTGCTGTGGGTGAAATCTTTCCCCACCTTGGCAGTACCATCTTCCACCTGAAAACAGAGAAAGAGGGGTTGACATTCTTCGACTTAGATTCAAGTCCCATTCAATTCAACGTATACAACTGTGCCACCAGACATTGTTTTTCAAGGTCAATTCAATATGAGTGAGTAGGACTGTTAACCCTTGACCCTAGCTGCTCTAGTCCACAGCTTGGCTGTTCAGTTGACTGGTGTGAGTTGTGTTCAGGACACCACTCTACTGCACCTGAATAGCAATGTAGGCCGGGTCCATGCTTTTCCCACTGCGCGTCAGCTGCACCTGCAGCATGCCTGCGTTCTCACACACCCGGTAACACGTAGCCGACAGCTCCACCCGAGACCACGTCAGCTGCAGTCTGCAAGACAGGCCACAGGTGCGGTCAAGAGTGAACAGGAGAGGTCAAGCGTGGCTAGACTCCTCTTTATTTTATCCTCGTTCCATCTGTATGTGCTTCAGCCAACTCTGAGTATCATTGTCATACCATTGACAATACAGTACGTACAGACCTGGGAACAGTTTCTTTTTTTTACATGGCATCAGTCATGACATTTGGGAAGATTCTAAGCTGTGTGTGAATCGGTCTATTTTACCCACTATAACTGTGCACAGAAAGTGCCCACCTCCAAATGTATCTATGTAGTATAAAGCAGTGTCTCTCAACCTTTTTTGTATCGTGAACTGTTTACTTACCAGCCCTTTCCCAACAATGCAGAATTAAAAAGTATGAAAATATTTGATTAAATTGTTTTATTTTTTATTATATCGCAATAAAATAACAATAACGAGGCTATATACACGAAGTACCGGTACCGAGTCAATGTGCAGGGTTACGAGGTAGTTGAGGGTAATACTGTATGTACCAATGGAATAAAGCCTACATTTCAGGCAGCATGGTGTTTCCCGCAGGGTCAGTGACACGGAACTCAAAGCTGTCCCCTGTCACCTCCATGTCGGTGGGGATGACATAGAGCACGGCGCGCTGCTCCAAATCCCTCTGGGTGAAGCGTCCTTTGATGTACGCCCCTAGGCAAACACGAAGAACGGGGGAAAAGCTGTCACCACACTGCACAGTGCCCACATCAACTACAGAACACTTTACTATAACCCGGATGTATTCACTACTTACTCGAGCTCATTTCCTGTGAGGTACTGTACTTTCAAATGGCACCAAGACGTGCTTTGTATCCACAAGACTGTAACATGTACTATACACCTTTCTTGAAGGTACAATCTAGATATTTGACTGAACATACAATATCCTCAAAACCTACCACCTCTCACTCAACATACCCAGGTAAGTATATTAAGTTCATTTCAAGTAAAAAAAAAAAAAAAATGTAATCACCAAAAATGGAAGTAATTCATCTAATTTCCCCTCTGTTTATCTATAAAGTTGATACAATTCGAAGAAAAGGAGCTACCGGTGAGGGAGTTCTCTAGGTAGCCGAAGTGAGGCGGCCGTGTGATGGTGAACTCCAGTTCCTGGGCGGGACTGTCGGGGTCAGAGGCCTGGAGGTCACGTGACGTGATGTAGATGCCTTGCTTGTCCCCTGGTCCCCCTGAGAGGTTCTCCACTGTACTGGGGATCCTCTTGGTCACCAGGCTGGGGGGATTCCTGTCCACATGCTCCACCTAGAGGTGGACAAGGTCGTGCTCATTAGCAGAGAGAACAGTCTATGACTTGGGTGGCTGGAGTCTTTGACAATTTCTAGGGCCTTCCTCTGACACGCCTGGTATAAAGGTCCTGTATGGCAGGATGTACTGGGTGATGTACTGGGCCGTACGCACTACCTTCTGTAGCTCCTTGCGGTCGGATGCCGAGCAGATGCCGTACCAAGCAGTGATACAGCCAGTCAAGGTGCTCTAAATGGTGCAGCTGTAAGAACCTTTTGAGGATCTGAGGGCCCATACCAAATCTTTTCAGCCAATACTGGTCCTGGAGACCCACATGTTGCGCATGCTTTTGTTCCTGCCCAGCACTAACAAACACAACTGATTAAACTGATCAAGGTCTTGGTGATCAGCTGGTTAGTTGAATCAAGTGTGTTAGAGGTGGGCTGCAACAAAAACCTGCACACTGTGTGGGTCTCCATGACCAGTGATAGTGACCACAGTAAATCTACTGTCACCCGCACTTCTATCAATAGGCCAGAAGAGGGTGCTCTGATTACGTCTCATGACAAAATGACAGTTTGGTCGTTGAGTATCTTAATTCCACTGTAGGAGACAGCAAGTCTTCATAGATGCAATTACTTTAAAAAAGCGTGTTGTGTTCTGGTACGTTATTTTTTGTAAAACATCAGACGGAAAAAATTTGGACATTGTTTGGCCCAAATAAAGTCCTCTCTGATTGCATTCAGAGAAGAATTATAGAGAAATAAGGACTAATATATTAAGGATATAAATGATAGTTATTTACAGAACTTGTTATCATGCACTACCTGTACTATAGCCTCGGGGGTCCTCCACTTGTGAGGTCTGTTGTAGATATTATTCATGATGCTAGTGCCACTGTACTGAACGCAGAGTACAGTCTTAACGGGGCCAGAGGTTGAGCAGTTAGAGGAGCGGACCTGCGTTGTTTAGCTCACGGTGGCGTAGCGCGGCTCTAGCCAAGTGACAGACAGAGTGTCTCTCTAGACCGAAGGGGACATTTGCTGGCCAGGCTGCCTCACCTGTGCCTGCCTACGACCCCTACCCAAACCCACACACACTGAGGCCCAGGGCAGGGTGGGCTGGCCAGCAGGTTATCCGCCTGGCTGACCGGGTTCAGCTCTAGAATATGTGAGTGCATGGCGACAGGACCCAGGAGAGGGGAGGCACGAGGAACACAGTGTCACAGCAGCAGCCTCATTCACCTGGCCAGAACAGCCCAGCAGGCTGACAGTTTAGTATGCAACACTGTAGGGAGGCCTGGGTTAACTCTCTCCTCTCTCCCTGTCTGAGTGAATACCACCACAAAGATAGCTCATGGTGAAATCATTGCTTGTGGGAAGAAGAAGATACATGATTGGTAGTTTGGATATTATTCATCTTTCCATCCCTTTATTTCCCTAACATTTTGTTCTCCCTTTTAAACTTTATTTCCGTTGCAAATGAAAGCCGCAAACGTGTACATCTGTGTACTGTATGTCTGGTGACACTGTATGCTTAGAAGCCTGGGTTCATATTCACAACGCGTCTGAGAGTAGGAATGCTGATCTAGGATCAGGTCCTTCATGTCCATATACACTGAGTGCACAGAAACACTGTGCAAGAACACTTTCCTAATATTGAGTTTGCAACCCCCTTCTGCCCTCAGAACAGCCTCAATTCATCGGGGCATGGACTCTACAAGGCGTCGAAAGCGTTCCACAGGAAGCCATGTTGACTCCAATGCTTCCCACAGATGTGTCAAGTTTTCTGGATGTCCTTTGGGTGGTGGACCATTCTTGATACACAAGGGAAACTGTTGAGCGTGTAAAACCCAGCAGCGTTGCAGTTCTTGACACACTCAAACCTGGCACCTACTACCATACCCCATTCAAAAGGCACTTAAATGTTTTGTCTTGCCCATTCACCCTCTGAATGGTACACATACACAATCCATGTCTCAAATGTCTCAAGGCTTGAAGAGCCTTCTTTAACAAGTCTCCTCCCCTTCATCTACACTGATTGAAGTGGATTTAACAAGTGACACCAATAAGTAGCTTTCACCTGGATTCCCCTGGTCAGTCTGTCATGGAAAGTGTTCCTGATGTTTTGTACACTCAGTGTATGTTATAGCAAGGTTTATTTCAGCTTGAACACATTCACAGCTAAAAGCTGAGTTACAGTACACAGACAAAAAGGAAATCAAAATGAGAAGATCTTAGGGGACTGGAGCCGTTTGGGACTGGAGTGAGGGAGGGAGCATTGTATAATAAGGATCTAAAAGGTGTAACTGGTCCTAGATCAGCGCTTATATTCTGAGACACTTTCAACTTTTTTTGATTTTTGATTTATTTTACTAATTGGTCTTTTTACCAGTCAAATCAGATCTTTTTTCAGAGCTGATCTGATTGGTCAAAAGACCAATAAGTGAAAAAAAAAGATCAGAATTACGTCCCTGGCATACAAGATTTGCCGAAGTATAAAAACCAGTAAAGCCCACCTGTATTGTGAAGACCAGCGGCTCCTCCTTCAGCTGTCCATACTCCAGGTATCCTCTGTTAGTACCATCAGACGGCATCAGACTAAACCTGTCAATCTGGGCCAGGCTGCCCTGGTAGTGCTGGTAAGCCAGGTCCATGTTGTTGATATCAGTCTGGGTAAAACGGGGTAATGTCAGTGGGTACCCCTTGAGGAGCAGCTTGCCGTACTGCGGGGGCTGGGTGAGGGCATAGGTCAGGTTCCCCACAGCAGTATCTGGGTCGGTGAGCTCCAGGTGGTCTGGTGTGATGGACTTCACCGCTCCCTCTGTCAGTTGGAGGCCGGTATTGCGGTTGAGGGACGGCGGGATCCGGTCACTGTGTTCTATGGTGAAGTGCAGGGAGCCGCTGCGGGAGCTGATGCCGTTGGTGACGACGAAGCTGTGGGGAGGAAATGGAAAAGTGGATGGATGAAGTTTGGTTATTGGCATGTAGTTAGGCGTATACATTTATATAGGCACGTAGTTGGGTTTTGTGGTTTTGCTGTGGGCTGCTGCGGTGACGTGTCCATTAAAACACAGGAGATAGAGGTACAGTTCAAAGGGCAGATGCCAACTCGTGGACAGCTTGTATAACAGCAAAAGATGGATGGGGAAAGTGTGCAAATTTAATAATATAAGTAATCGGGCCATTTTTTGCATGATGCCACTGGCAAACACGATCTGTATGATAGAAAGTAATTAGCTATAGAATTGAAAAATAACTACCAAAATTAATATAATCTCAGTGATCTAAAAACATAAAATTCATCACATTATTCACCGATGAGGCTAGCTTTATTACAGATCCAATTTAAAAAGGCAATAAGTCAATCATAAGGGCCCCTTTCCCATTTTCAAGCTGGTTGAGTCTTGTTGTGTGCTCACAGACTGGTCCATGGCTCACCACATGCTACAGTGACAATGTACTGGAGCTGAAATGGGGACAGTGGTTTGTGTGTGTGTGTGTGGACAGATTTTAGCCCTCGTTCAACCCTCTGCCAAGTCAATCTGCCTCTCACACACACAGCCCTGCAGCTGAGAACTGCCCTAGGCTCCACCAGCCACCACGAACAACACACTGGCCACCACACACACACACACACACACACACACACACACACACACACACACACACACACACACACACACACACACAGGTCCCCCTCTCTAAGCCAAACCGGTGCAACATCTGCCATCTCCACCGTCCCATATTTGCTAGGTAATTGTTCCCAGAGATGCCTGTCTGTACTCTGTACACTCCTTTTCTGGCCGCCATGGCAACCGATGCCAGCCGGCATTATCATTCTCCTAATAATGCCCATTCATCATCCGCTGTCACGGTGACCAGAAGAGGGGGGCATAGAAAACACCTTCTGCCTGGGGCCTGGGCCAGGCCCCTGCTCTGACGCACAGGTGTGTGCTCAGGTGTGGCCCCATCTGAGGCGCCAACCGCTGCCATCACACACTGCCACCAGTCCCCCTCCAAATGGAACATTCTGTATCACACACCAATACAGCGTGCGCTCATACACATAGGTTTGACCAGAACCAAGTAGAACCCAGTAGAAATAGTCACAGTTAAATAGATGGATGCTTTGGATCTAAGGATGTGGTTAGTTTGTATTTGAGTGCTGAGAAGCGGGTAGATAACATGGCTGATTGCTCTATTGGGTTCAATGTGTCAGTTAAGAAATACCAGTACTGCTGCCCCATGCTGGACGGCTATCACCTCCCTCTTTGGCAGAGAGCATTGGCAGTGTGTGTGCCCCCACTAAAGCGCTCCCCCCTCTCATCTCCTCTCAACCTCGGCTGGCTTGGCTGCAGAAAGGCTCCTGGCTCCCAGCTGACCCTGAGGTGAAACACAGCCAGGCTCTCTCTCTATGAGTGTGTGTTTGTGTGTGCCAGGCTTCTGGGTGACAAACCAGCGTCCTCAGACACACCAGGGACGGAGAGGAGAGCAGACAGAGGAGAGGACAGGTCAGCCATACGCCCGCCATCTCTCTCTCCACCCAAGCCTCCTGCCAAATTGGCTGGAAGAGGCACATAAACATACTGTAGCAGAGCTCTCATCTCTTCACACTTTTCATTTTTTTTGCTGAGCTTCTTTTGATGCTCAAATACTCCGTCCGAATTTGTGTGATACATTTTGGGCAGGCACTAAAAATCTTTCTTATTCAGTTAAAATCAACAGACATTTTATGCTATATTTTTTAAGTCAAAAGGAGATATTATTATTTTATTGTTATTAACATAATCGTGCCTGAAATTTGAGCCAGACACACATCCAATTAAATCTGAATGAACAGGAAAGGTTTAAATTCAATCATCCAATATTCCACTAAGGTGTCAGTCTGAAGAAAATGGACAATACACTATTTCAAGAAATGTTTGTATCTTGTATGTCCAACAACAAAAAATACAAAAATGAAACAAAACACCACAACGTGTTAGTCTGACCTGAAGGAGTCCTGCTCATCCGTGTGACTGTTGTCATGGGTGTAACACACACGCTGGGCCGCCACGTCCAGCTGGGAGAAGCTGAGGAACGGCATTCCAGGACGCTGGACGGCGTGGACGTGTCCGTGTTTGGGCGGGACGGACACGGTGTAGAGCATCTCCCCCGGTCTGGCAGCCCCGTCCGTAGCCAGTAGGATGTCTGTGGTCAGGATGAGCCGCTCTCCCTCCATCAGGGTGACCGGCCTGGTGACCAGCACTATGTCACCTGGACACAGGAGAATAGTTATTTAGATCAAGCAATAGCAGTTTTTTGCATCTATTATACTGTTACATGTATCAAGGCTTCATTTATTTACTCTTTGAGTTTAAAAATCGATAAAAAAAGTGTATTATAAACATCAAATAAAGCATTTTAGAGCCCGTTATCAGGGACTGTCAGCTTATCTTAGTTGCACTTGCTTCGATAGGCCGGCACAATATGAACTGCACCAAAAACCTGTACGAATGGTATGTTTTCAATAATAGCCTGGCAGTGACTTGAGCAAGCAATGATGACGACGACACAACAACAAGAGAACCGCAGAGGCAACCAAAACTCTACGTCTGTTCACTCCCTACATCCTTCAATTATTCACGTTCCGAGGTGGCTCTTCCTGCGGTGCCGAGTGTGTGGGCTTTTCTCACCTTCGCTCCTCCAGGATCAGAGGGCACCGAGCCAAGAGGGCCAAGCGCACCCCTGATTGCACTCCCTCTCCTCAACTCTCTTCGCTTCTCTCCGCCTCGCATGTCATGCTCACCCAACTGGAAAAGATGGCCTGGCTATAGGGAAAGCCACCTATTCAATTATACATGGCCAAGATGCAGCGGCTGGAGAAAGTTTGTTTTGGGACGTTGCTGATGCATGTGTGGTGCGTTGAGGCACAAAATGGCTGCCGTGCCTTGCTCCACCCAGGTTGTTGTGTCTTGGTGGGTTAACAAGGTGTACTGTTGTGGTATACTGTTGGGTAGTGCTGTAGCTGAGTGCTGTACCCTGTCTAGGAAAAGTTCAGTGACTGAATTGACCTATTTCTTTACCTTTTTCTTTGCCAGCCAAGTGCTACGTAATGCTAGATCTGTAGACAATACGCGACTATGTGTTATGTGATTAATAAAGTAGTTACATTATTGCTGATAAGATGAGGCTCCTCCAGAGAGGAAGAGATGGTCCACCTCAAAATGTCAAAGACAAATTTCCTGAAAAAAAACTTGTGTGCTTGTTTGTCTTAAAGTATTTAAGCAAGAACTCATCATAACATTGAAACTGTGCCCATTAGGCTGTCCTGTCCTCACCCTTCTGGATGGTGCGTACTGAGATGAAGAAGCTCTGAGGAGGGGACTCGTTGTCTAGGTCACTGAGGGTGAAACGGATGCTGTCATGACCTTTGAACCCGGTGCCAGTAGTGTGGGCATACCACAAGCGGTTAAACTCCACATCCTCCTGGGTGAAGTTTTGACCCGCTCCAATGTCTGTCCAGCCAGCTTCTGTCTGCACAAAGGGAAGAGGATACACAAACACATTCAAATTTTAATTTTACACCTGGTTAGATGTAGGTTAGGAGGGTAACATCAGATGTATCTGCGGATGCTATAGTGGTTCTTCCTTTAAAAGTTACGTCGTACAAGTCACGTCATACTGCAGCACAGCTTGCGGGCTGCCACAGAATTCTATGGCACATTATTTAAGTGTCAGCCATTGTGGCCAATAATGCTAGTTTGTGCTAGTTTGACCCCCAGAGAGAATATTTGAGAAGCATTTGACTGTTTTTAATATTGGCTGTACTAGAGAATTTAAAATATATTTTTTAAGAACATAGTATATGGGATTGATTTTAAGAATTTTTGCTTAATTCATTTGATTAATATTATGGTGAGAGAAAAACAAAACCAAAACAGTCAAGGTTTCCATTAGTAAAATATGGCGCTGTACAACGTGACCGGCCGGGACTAGGCTACTAAGTGACTGCGAGTGAAAAAAAAAAAAATCCTAACATTTCCACACCCTAATTGTAGGCTAACCAATACCCAAACGGAGATTCAGAGAAAATAAAAATCTCATTGACCAGTCCCCATGCTTGTCTCAGAGCAGTGCGAAATGGTGCTGAAATACAGTGCCTTGCGAAAGTATTCGGCCCCCTTGAACTTTGCGACCTTTTGCCACATTTCAGGCTTCAAACATAAAGATATAAAACTGTATTTTTTTGTGAAGAATCAACAACAAGTGGGACACAATCATGAAGTGGAACGACATTTATTGGATATTTCAAACTTTTTTAACAAATCAAAAACTGAAAAATTGGGCGTGCAAAATTATTCAGCCCCCTTAAGTTAATACTTTGTAGCGCCACCTTTTGCTGCGATTACAGCTGTAAGTCGCTTGGGGTATGTCTCTATCAGTTTTGCACATCGAGAGACTGAAATTTTTTCCCATTCCTCCTTGCAAAACAGCTCGAGCTCAGTGAGGTTGGATGGAGAGCATTTGTGAACAGCAGTTTTCAGTTCTTTCCACAGATTCTCGATTGGATTCAGGTCTGGACTTTGACTTGGCCATTCTAACACCTGGATATGTTTATTTTTGAACCATTCCATTGTAGATTTTGCTTTATGTTTTGGATCATTGTCTTGTTGGAAGACAAATCTCCATCCCAGTCTCAGGTCTTTTGCAGACTCCATCAGGTTTTCTTCCAGAATGGTCCTGTATTTGGCTCCATCCATCTTCCCATCAATTTTAACCATCTTCCCTGTCCCTGCTGAAGAAAAGCAGGCCCAAACCATGATGCTGCCACCACCATGTTTGACAGTGGGGATGGTGTGTTCAGCTGTGTTGCTTTTACGCCAAACATAACGTTTTGCATTGTTGCCAAAAAGTTCAAATTTGGTTTCATCTGACCAGAGCACCTTCTTCCACATGTTTGGTGTGTCTCCCAGGTGGCTTGTGGCAAACTTTAAACGACACTTTTTATGGATATCTTTAAGAAATGCCTTTCTTCTTGCCACTCTTCCATAAAGGCCAGATTTGTGCAATATACGACTGATTGTTGTCCTATGGACAGAGTCTCCCACCTCAGCTGTAGATCTCTGCAGTTCATCCAGAGTGATCATGGGCCTCTTGGCTGCATCTCTGATCAGTCTTCTCCTTGTATGAGCTGAAAGTTTAGAGGGACGGCCAAGTCTTGGTAGATTTGCAGTGGTCTGATACTCCTTCCATTTCAATATTATCGCTTGCACAGTGCTCCTTGGGATGTTTAAAGCTTGGGAAATCTTTTTGTATCCAAATCCGGCTTTAAACTTCTTCACAACAGTATCTCAGACCTGCCTGGTGTGTTCCTTGTTCTTCATGATGCTCTCTGCGCTTTTGACGCACCTCTGAGACTATCACAGTGCAGGTGCATTTATACGGAGACTTGATTACACACAGGTGGATTGTATTTATCATCATTAGTCATTTAGGTCAACATTGGATCATTCAGAGATCCTCACTGAACTTCTGGAGAGTTTGCTGCACTGAAAGTAAAGGGGCTGAATAATTTTGCACGCCCAATTTTTCAGTTTTTGATTTGTTAAAAAAGTTTGAAATATCCAATAAATGTCGTTCCACTTCATGATTGTGTCCCACTTGTTGTTGATTCTTCAAAAAAAAATACAGTTTTATATCTTTATGTTTGAAGCCTGAAATGTGGCAAAAGGTCGCAAAGTTCAAGGGGGCCGAATACTTTCGCAAGGCACTGTATAGTAGACTACAATACTGTAAAGTAGGCCTAATAATGCTAAAGATAATGCTTAAATAAATGAACTGCTGGTCTATACTGTATGCTGCACATTTTTACTTTGTATTCCATTTCCATATTTTTTGGGGGGTGGGGTGGTGGGGGGGGGGGATGAAGGCTTTTTATCAATTAGTATATATTTGAGTTTAACCACAATATTTGTTGTATTATTTGTTCTGTCTTTTCTGGTGAATTAAAATGACATTTTAACCAACTTTCTATGGCTTGTTTAAAAATAATTTTATTTTGAAGATGATTTTGTTTTCAAATAACCGAAAGTGAGCGGTTGTAATCTGATTAAAGGGGAAAAAAAAGCCATTATTGAACACAGGGTGGGACATTCATACTACTTTGCTCGAGAACGAGTTTGAATTTAAGTATACATTTTGTATGACTGATGTCTTTAGTGAGAGGTCTAATGCTTTAATATGTAATCATTTCTGCCCTCCGAATTCATATTCATTGCATCAGATGAACCGCAACATGTCGGGCTAAATCGATTTAATTCATGAATGCATTTGAACGTTTTTTAATATTGTGATAGTGAAGAGCAAAATAATCCTAACATTTCCAAATAAAAATCTGAATGATTTATCAAGACCAGTCCCATGCTTCAGTGATATTTATACCCTTGGTAATTCGTTATGGACCCATTAATATATTTAAAGTCCCTAAACTCAGCTAGAGTCTATTGTCCTGCTGATCGTTGAAATAAACATCTGCATTTTGAGAGAGTATTTTTATCATTATTTTATTAACAGAAGCATAAAGATGTTGATGAAGAAATACTGTACAGTAAATGCTTTACATAACATTTTGTAGATGCATTATGTTTGTAGCTAGAAATGAAAAACTTTAGAGTACATTGTAAATTGGGGGGGATTTATTTCACACCTAGCAGAGCTATCCTCTTGTAAAGGTTGAAGAGTCTATTGTCCTGCTAATAGCCCATCATGGAAACATTGTTTGCCCCCATAGGTTTTAGGCCTGCAGTGGGTTATAATAATCCATGTCTTCTGGGTATGTTTAAAAGTCCAAACGTTATGGGTGGAGTTAGAATTTTGTCTGTCAGAAGTATTAAAATCAACCAATGTCAGCCTTTAAATGCTTTGTTATCCAAATGTTTAAAATGTGTGTGAGCGACGGAGAGAATGCATTTGATTGTTTTTAATATTAGGGCTTTCCAGAGGAACGGAAAATTGCGTGTCAATTCATAAACCATGTGCCATGGAATCGGTACATCGAAAATCTCTTCCCAGCTATTTTGCAATTTATATGGCACAGCTGTCTATTTTACGAACAGAAAGAACATTTCTTGCCACAGTTTAGACTACCGATAGATCAGCGTTCTAACTCCCCCTTGTGGCAGTGTGGTGCAATGACAGAATGCCACCATCTACCACAAACGGTCGCGGCTTAAGCTCAAAACTTTTAGTGGAAGAACCAAATTAGAGTATATATAGCGTTATACGTATTTTGATATAAATCCCTTCTGCGTATCATTTGAAGAGGGGCTTTGCTTTGCACTAACCTTGACCTGCAGCTTGCCAAACCTGGGCCCAGCAGTGAGGATGTAGTAGAGCTTACTGGTGGGAGTGTCCAGGTCTTCTGCCTCCAACACCACACTGGAGATCACCCTCCTGTCCATCCAGTCCACCTCCACTCCTGCATTTCTGACAGAGAAGATGCACCATATGGTCAGAACCACAGAGGCACAAAGAAACATACTAGGGGCCATTCAGAGACAGAGAAAGAGAAAGAGAGGAGAAAAGCGAGAGAGAGACATTATTAGAGAGTTCAATCCCCAGCAAAGACACTGAGGGCCACAGAGACATTGGGGACCAAAGGAGGGGAAGGTATACAGCATCAGTCAAACGTTTGGGTACACCTACTCATTCACAGGTTTTTCTTTATTCTTTTACACTGTAGAATAACAGTGAAGACATCTACAGTAGACACATGCGGAGATCATCCGTTCACCTACTCTGCGTCTCACAAAGACACAGCGGTTGGAACCCCAAATCTCAAATCAGACCAAAGGACAGATTTCCAACGGTCTAATGTCCATTGCTTGTGTTTCTTGGCCCAATCAGGTCTCTTCTTATTATTGGTGTCCTTTAGTAATGTTGAAATGTGTCTGTTACTTGAACTCTGTGAAGCATTTATTTGGGCTGCAATTTCTGAGGTTGGTAACTCTAATGAACTTTTCCTCTGCAGCAGAGGTAACTCAGGGTCTTCCTTTCATGTAGTGGTCCTCATGAGAGATAGTTTCATCATAACGCTTGATGGTTTTTGCGACTGCACTTGAAGAAACTTTCAAAGTTCTTGAAATGTTCCGCATTGACTGACCTTCATGTCTTAAAGTAATGATGGACTGTCATTTCTCTTTGCTTATTTAAGCTGTTCTTGCCATAACATAGACTTGGTCTTTTACCAAATAGGGCTATCTTCTGTATACCACCCCTAACTTGTCACAACACAACTGATTGGCTGAAATGCATTAAGAAGGAAAGAAATTCCGCAAATGAACTTTTAACAAGGCACGCCTGTTAACCTGTTAATTGAAATACATTCCAGTTGACTAACTCATGAAGCTGGTTGAAAGAATACCAAGTGTGCAAAGCTGTCATCAAGGCAAAGGGTGGCTACTTTGAAGAATCTCAAATATAAGATACACTTTGATTTAACACACTTTTGGTTACTACATGATTCCATATGTGTTATTTCATAGTGTTGATGTCTTCACTATTATTCTGCAATAGTACAAATAAAGAAGAACCCTTGAATGAGTAGGTGTGTCCAACCTTTTGACGTGTACTGTACATGTAAGCAAAGTACCAGTTCCAACTCATATACAGCTCCCTACAAGCAGTACCGACAAGCACCAGTCAACTGAGGAGCCCCAGCCCAGAGAGAGAAGGACAAACACTGTGGGCCACAGAGACAGACACATGCAGCTAGGGCCACAGAGCCCTTAACACCCTAGCCTCCCTAAACCTAGCACGCTCAGATGAGTCCTCATCCTGAACACACGTCAACAACACCAGATCCCCTCCCTCCCCCTGCTGCCTGGCATGGAACAATGGGCCAGGCGAGCAGGAGAGACCTGTCAGAGCCATCCACCAGGGCACCGCAAACAAGGAAGTGGGCGTCTGCCAAAAAGCCACATTACTTCTGCCTATGCGGCCTTTATGGACTGCGACCTGTGCCAACGCACTGATTCAAAAAAAGTCCTGATCTAAGGAGAAATAGAGGAAAAACAGGAGGAGGAGGACAGAGGAGGACAGAGGAGGACCTATTCAAGGATGTAACCTGATTCCCAGTCACTCATTCTACTGGAGGACACAGGGAGATTAAACATACTCCCGCACCCGCCACATGTGCTGTACAGGTTGTGTGTGTTGACCCCTGAGTCCATAACCCCCACCCTCACCACCCCCCTTCTGTCCCAATCCTCCACCTCCCCCATCCCCAACTTCCCTTCTCTCTCTCCCACCATTCGTTCCACCCCTTCCTCCACCTCCCTTCCCTTTCTCACCCAACCCTCCCTGATCCCCTTCTTGGCTCTGAGTGTTCCTCCCAGGGCGTTCTTCTTATCCTTACTTTAGCAGCCGGGGCTTTTCATCGTTGACTGGTAGGACACGGAGGTGAGCGGTCCCCTGGATTGTGTGGCGGCCATCTGTCAGTTGCACAGTGAACAAGTCCTTCAGGGTTTCCGTGTCATCGTGCATGTACATGATCCTCATTCCTGCAGATAGGGGCCAAGAGGGGAAGAGTCAGGGAGAGGATGGGAGAACGGTGGGAGAGGGTGAACGGGAGGACAGTTTGGTTGGGTTTTGGGCTGGGATGTTCGGTCACGGTGTAAATAGAGTAGCAACGTGTGTAAATGTGTGTTTTTAGGGTAGAGACATTGAAGCATTACTACTAAAAACTTAAATGTGGTCGAAATGAGACACTGGCTTTTCCAAGAACTGTAATATGTTGTTGCGAAAAAGGAGTGCTCTCAGCGCATCACATATTCCACTAGTTTTTTCAACAGTATCAAATTGGGCTCATCGCACAAACACACGGCAATTTTCACTATTGCTGCGGTCTTTGAAGAAGCCAAACAGATTGAGCTAAAGCCTTGCTCACCTACAGAACCAATCAAAAGTTTGGACACACCTACTCATTCAAGGGTTCTTATTTATCTTTATTATTTTCTACATTGTAGAATAGTAATGAAGACATCAAAACTATAAAATAACACATGGAATCATGTAGTAACCAAAAAAGTGTCAAACAAATTAAAATATATTTTATATTTGCGACTCTTCAAGTAGCCACCCTTTGCCTTTGACAGCTTTATACACTCTTGGCATTCTCTCAACCAGCTTCATGAGGTCACCTTCCAGTCACCTGGAATGCATTTCAATAAACAGGTGTGGAATTTCTTTCATTCTTAATGTGTTTGAGCAATCAGTTCAGTTGTGACAAGTTAGGGGTGTTATACAGAAGATAGCCCTATTTGGTGAAAGACCAAGACCATATTAAGGCAAGAACAGCTTAAATAAGCAAAGAGATATGACAGTCCATCATTACTTTAAGACATGAAGGTCAGTCAATACGGAACATCTTAAGAACTTTGAAAGTTTCTTCAAGTGCAGTCACAAAAACCATCAAGTGCTATGATGAAACTATCTCTCATGTGGACCGTCACATGAAAGGAAGATCCAGAGTTACCTCTGCTGCAGAGGAATGGTGGGAGGGAGAGAAGGGAAGTTGGGGTTGGGGGAGGTGGCAGATTGGGACAGAAGGGACCCGGTGAGGGTGGGGGGGTATGGACTCAGGGGTCAACACACACAACCTGTACAGCACATGTGGCGGGTACGGGAGTATGTTTAATCTCCCTGTGTCCTCCAGTCGAATGAGTGACTGGGAATCAGGTTACATCCTTGAATAGGTCCTCCTCTGTCCTCCTCTTCCTGTTTTTCCTCCATTTCTCCTTAGATCAGGACTTTTTTTTGAATCAGTGCGTTGGCACAGGTCGCAGTCCATAAAGGCCGCATAGGCAGAAGTAATGTGGCTTTTTGGCAGACGCCCACTTCCTTGTTTGCGGTGCCCTGGTGGATGGCTCTGACAGGTCTCTCCTGCTCGCCTGGCCCATTGTTCCATGCCAGGCAGCAGGGGGAGGGAGGGGATCTGGTGCTGTTGACGTGTGTTCAGGATGAGGACTCATCTGAGCGTGCTAGGTTTAGGGAGGCTAGGGTGTTAAGGGCTCTGTGGCCCTAGCTGCATGTGTCTGTCTCTGTGGCCCACAGTGTTTGTCCTTCTCTCTCTGGGCTGGGGCTCCTCAGTTGACTGGTGCTTGTCGGTACTGCTTGTAGGGAGCTGTATATGAGTTGGAACTGGTACTTTGCTTACATGTACAGTACACGTCAAAAGGTTGGACACACCTACTCATTCAAGGGTTCTTCTTTATTTGTACTATTGCAGAATAATAGTGAAGACATCAACACTATGAAATAACACATATGGAATCATGTAGTAACCAAAAGTGTGTTAAATCAAAGTGTCTCTTATATTTTAGATTCTTCAAAGTAGCCACCCTTTGCCTTGATGACAGCTTTGCACACTCTTGGTATTCTCTCAACCAGCATGAGTTAGTCAACTGGAATGCATTTCAATTAACAGGTTAACAGGCGTGCCTTGTTGAAAGTACATTTGTGGAATTTCTTCCCTTCTTAATGCGTTTGAGCCAATCAGTTGTGTTGTGACTCATTAGGGGTGGTTTACAGAAGATAGCTCCTTTCGGTGAAAGACCAAGTCCATATTATGGCAAGAACAGCTTAAATAAGCAAAGAGAAATGACAGTCCATCATTACTTTAAGACATGAAGGTCAGTCAGTACGGAACATCTTAAGGATGATGAAACTGGCTCTCATGTGGACTGCCACAGGAAAGAAAGATGCAGAGTTACCTCTGTTGCAGAGGATAAGTTCATTAGAGTACCAGCCTCAGATAGCAGCCCAAATAAATGCTTCAGAGTTCAAGTAACAGACAGATCTCAACAGTGACTGTCCAGAAGAGACCGTGAATCAGGCCTTCATGGTTGAATTGCGGCCAAGAAACCACTACTAAAGGACACCAATAAGAAGAAGAAGAGAATTGCTTGGGCCAAGAAACACGAGCAATAGACATTAGACCGGTGGAAATCTGTCCTTTGGTCTGATTAGTCCAAATTTGAGATTTTTGGTTCCAACAGTGGTGTCTTTGTTAGACACAGAGTAGGTGAACGGATGATCTCCGCATGTGTGGCTCCCACCGTGAAGCATGGAGGAGGAAGTGTGATGGTGTGGGGGTGCTTTGCTGGTGACACTGTCTGTGATTTATTTAGAATTCAAGGTACACTTAAACTGCATGGCTACCACAGCATTCTGCAGCAATACCCCATCCCATCTGGTTGCGCTTAGTGGGACTATCATTTGTTTTTCTACAGGACAATGATCCAAAACACACCTCCAGGCTGTGTAAGGCCTATTTGCCCAAGAAGGAGAGTTATGGGAGTGATGCATCAGATTACCTGGCCTCCACAATCACTCGACCTCAACCCAATTGAGATAGTTTGGGATGAGTTGGACCGCAGAGTGAAGGAAAAGCAGCCAACAAGTGCCCAGCATATGTGGGAACTCCTTCAAGACTGTTGGAAAAGCATTCCAGGTGAAGCTGGTTGAGAGAATGCCAAGAGTGTGCAAAGCTGTTATCAAGGTAAAGGGTGGCTACTTTGAAGAATCTAAAATATAACGTATATTTTGATTTACTCAACAGTTTTTTTGGTGTTAAACATGTGTTATTTCAGAGTTTTGATGTCTTTGCTATTATTCTACAATGTAGAAAATAGTTTAAAAAAAGAAAAATCTTTGAATGAATTTCAGTCCAAAATTTTGACTGGTCCTGTATGTTTCCATGGGTCTGCTGCTTACAAGGAATGTGCGTGTGTGTATGTGCACGTGCATGTGTGTGTGCATGTATGTGTGTGTGCTCAGGGACTGAACAGAGTGCACAGTGGCTGTGAGGTAATTGTGCAGGCAGCAGCAGAGAGAGAGAGAGAGAGAGAGCAGTTGGAAGGACAGTGTGCAGCGGAGGCAGCAGCAGCACCACGGGCGCTCTGCGACCTCTGTCTCGAGCATCTGTTCAGCAGGGGCCTGACCCCCGACAACGACGACAACACAATGCACAGCCCTCTGGAAGGAAGGCACAGCCCAGGCTGGGGGAGCGGAGGGGGAGGAAGGGGCAGGCTGGCCTTGTAGTTGGATGTAATGCCTGTACCCCCCCGAATAACAACCCAACAACCTCAAACTCAGAAAGGCATAGACTAACAAACGACACTAGTAAACATATGGCAATAAACCGAACGAAGACACAGTGATACATGAAGGCAACTGCTGCCCTACTATAGTTCAATAACATGCACTTAACAAAGTGCACAACAATTCTTCCAGGTGCATGAAACAAAAGACAGGCCTACAGTAAGCCTTACGCTCCTGTATAGTTTATTGAAATATTTCGACCATAAACTGTACACGATTATTCAAATAAATTCTGTTTAAATCATTCTTGGTCCCCTAACGGCAAATACATTTTGGACTATAGTGGTGCTTCAGACATATACAGTGGGGCAAAAAAGTATTTAGTCAGCCACCAATTGTGCAAGTTCTCCCACTTAAAAAGATGAGAGAGGCCTGTAATTTTCATCATAGGTACACTTCAACTATGACAGACAAAAAGAGGAAAAAAAATCCCGAAAATCACATTGTAGGATTTTTAATGAATTTATTTGAAAATTATGGTAGAAAATAAGTATTTGGTCAATAACAAAAGTTCATCTCAATACTTTGTTATATACCCTTTGTTGGCAATGACAGAGGTCAAACGTTTTCTGTAAGTCTTCACAAGGTTTTCACACACTGTTGCTGGTATTTTGGCCCATTCCTCCATGCAGATCTCCTCTAGAGCAGTGATGTTTTGGGGCTGTTGCTGGGCAACACGGACTTTCAACTCCCTCCAAAGATTTTCTATGGGGTTGAGATCTGGAGACTGGCTAGGCCACTCCAGGACCTTGAAATGCTTCTTACGAAGCCACTCCTTCGTTGCCCGGGCGGTGTGGTTGGGATCATTGTCATGCTGAAAGACCCAGCCACGTTTCATCTTCAATGCCCTTGCTGATGGAAGGTTTTCACTCAAAATCTCATGATACGTGGCCCCATTCATTCTTTCCTATACACGGATCAGTCGTCCTGGTCCCTTTGCAGAAAAACAGCCCCAAAGCATGATGTTTCCACCCCCATGCTTCACAGTAGGTATGGTGTTCTTTGGATGCAACTCAGCATTCTTTGTCCTCCAAACACGACGAGTTGAGTTTTCACCAAAAAGTTATATTTTGGTTTCATCTGACCATATGACATTCTCCCTAACTTCTTCTGGATCATCCAAATGCTCTCTAGCAAACTTCAGACGGGCCTGGACATGTACTGGCTTAAGCAGGGGGACACGCCTGGCACTGCAGGATTTGAGTCCCTGGCGGCCTAGTGTGTTACTGATGGTAGGCTTTGTTACTTTGGTCCCAGCTCTCTGCAGGTCATTCACTATGTCCCCCCGTGTGGTTCTGGGATTTTTGCTCACCGTTCTTGTGATCATTTTGACCCCACGGGGTGAGATCTTGCATGGAGCCCCAGATCGAGGGAGATTATCAGTGGTCTTGTATGTCTTCCGTTTCATAATAATTGCTCCCACAGTTGATTTATTCAAACCAAGCTGCTTACCTATTGCAGATTCAGTCTTCCCAGCCTGGTGCAGGTCTACAATTTTGTTTCTGGTGTCATTTGACAGCTCTTTGGTCTTGGCCATAGTGGAGTTTGGAGTGTGACTGTTTGAGGTTGTGGACAGGTGTCTTTTATACTGATAACAAGTTCAAACCGGTGCCATTAATATAGGTAATGAGTGGAGGGCAGAGGAGCCTCTTAAAGAAGAAGATACAGGTCTGTGAGAGCCATAAATCTTGCTTGTTTGTAGGTGACCAAATACTTATTTTCCACCATAATTTGCAAATAAATTCAATAAAATTCCTATAATGTGATTTTTTTCCTCATTTTGTCTGTCATAGTTGAAGTGCATCTATGATGAAAATTACAAGCCTCTCTCATCTTTTTAATGGAAGAACTTGCACAATTGGTGGCTGACTCAATACTTTTTTGCCCCACTGTACATCAAAATCAAGTGTCTCACCTTGTTTGAGCTCCTCCATGGTGAAGGTGTGTACCATCAGGCTCTGCAGAAGTAGCTTGGGGCCCATGTTCTTATAGCGGCTCAACTCAGTTCCATAGATCCCGTTCAGCAGGGTCCCGTGGGCTGGGGGAACCAATACTGTGAAGGTCAAAATGTCCACCGGGGCGTCCAAGTCCAACGCGTTCAAAATGGCCGGACTCAGCTCCTTTATCCCTCCCTCCATCACCTGGTGGGGAAAAAGAGGGATGAGGAAGAGGAGGATGAGTCCGAAGGGAAAGAAAGAAAGGAAATGAAGCAGGTATGGCATGAGGAGATGGAGGAGGCATCGTAGGAAAAGAGGGAAGGCGGCGTCGCAGACCATGGGACATGCGTGAACACTGTGAAATGCCTCCTTCCTTCTCTCCCTCCCTTGAGGTAACCCCTGGTCTGACACGGTTGGATATGCAAAAGCAAAGATTCCACTCCATAGCTTTAGACCCGTCAAGTCATGTCAGAGCAGTGGGGGATGACAGCAGGGTGCATTTCTCCAAAGTACTTAAACACGGCCAAAGACTTAAAAGCATTAGATGGGTGGACATGAGGCAACTTACAGTGAAGTTGCTAAGCGCCAGAGAGGGAGTCTCGTCGTTGGTGGGGTGAATGACGATGTAGAAGGGGATGGGGGGAGACTTGTGCCTCCCGTCGCTCACACTGATCACCAGCTGGTCCACGGTGGGCTCAGTCCCCTGGTGCTCTGCCTGGACGTAGTTGATGTAACCCGCTCTGAGGTGGAGCAGGCTGAATGACACTGAACACACCACCACAACCGCGACAACACAGCAGGGTATGAGTAGAAATTAATATTTTCTCATTGTACTCTTGTCGACTTAGAGTTCACTGTGTGAATGGTCCATACCGTCTGAGACTGAGGGCACGGAACACAGGAGCAGCGTATGGGAGAAGAGTGGGCCTAGGCGGTACCTTATTCACCTCATTCAAACAGCGCATTTTTCACAAAGCTTTACTGCCAGATAAGCATGATATAACGTGTTAAAAAGGCTTATTGGTCTTTCGAGCCGTATATTGAATTACTTGTCCTTCGAGCCGGATGAATTAAAACACCTTTTTTTTTTAAACAGTCATAATAGTTTGTGTCGGTAGATATCAGCAAGATAACTAATGGCCAACTTGGACCTAACCATGGATAACTTTGAACTAACCATGGCTAACCTTTTGACTAAAGAGCTTAAAGGGATAGTTTATGCTAAATCTAATATTTGGGAGGAATCCCCCTTACCTCGAGTTGTGTCTGAAGGCATATATTGACAGAAACCACAATAATCCATTGTTTACTTCTGCCACGAGTTAGAATAAAAATAGCATTTTCCAAATTCATTCATGCATTAGCGGTACCGACGTTAGCAAAGCTATATTGCAAGCCAAAACTTCCTCAAAAACACTTCAAACTGTTTGCTAGCGTCTATGCTCGCAAAGTCCCCGTCCATGTTTTCTTGCCCGCGAGAATGTCATTCTTTTTGCAGTAATATTCCAATGCTCTGGTAGTTCCATCAAGCCTCTGGTGAGTATGTTTACTGCTGGTAATCAAGCCCGAGTGCCCAATGGAATACAATGCAATACAATATACATTTATTGTCCATGTTACAGCAAACAGAAACAGTTGCGGCTTTGAGACTACTGTACCTGTGGAAATAGTTCATGCTTAAATAATCCCTGCACCAACTAAGGAACTTAGTTTGAAGTGTTTTTGAGGAATTTTCTGCCTGCAATGCAACTCTGCTAACATCAGTACCGCTGTTAACATTCATGAATTTGGACGATGATAATTATGCTAACTGCTAGAGGTGGTAGAAGAGAACAACAGGTTATTGTTGGGCCTTCAAGACACATGTCTGGGGACTTCCACCCAAATATACATTTGGCTATCACTCTTAAGGATCTGTGTGCCACTGACCCACTCGGAGGCCTGCGTTGCTCTTCTCGAAGCCTGGTGAGGGCAGGGTGTTCTCCAGGAAGCCCTGTAGGGGTGGGTTTTCCAGGAGGAAGAGGAGCTCTTCAGGGTACGTATCGGGGTCCTCGGCCCCCAGCACTCCCCCACATAGACAGGCTGAGGAGCCCTCGTCCACCACAAACATGTCACCTGACAGGGACATACAGAGCGAAATGATTGTGAAAGACATGAAATGATGACATGAAATAATTGCACATGAAATAATTGCCATGGAATTCTCTCTCGCAATTCTCTCACATTTTTAGTAATGGTTTCAGAAGCTTAAGAGACATGATAGAGAAAACAGTAAATGTAAATGTATCCATCCATCCCTAAACATTTGCCAATCCTCTCTCTCTCTCTCTCTCTCTCTCTCTCTCTCTCTCTCTCTCTCTCTCTCTCTCTCTCTCTCTCTCTCTCTTTCTCCCTCTCTCTCTCTCTCTCTCTCTCTCTCTCTCTCTCTCTCTCTCTCGGCACTCGGCCAGCACGCTGCCACCTGGTTGCTGATAAAGCCATCATGCCCCTGCTCACTGGAGTCTGCACCCATTTACAGCACTGATAAATAATGAATGGAGAATGGGCACTGGTGGGATGAAGGCTTGAATCAGGATCCACCCTGATCCAAGGGGGGGATGAGGTGTGTGTAGTTAATGACCAAATGTCTGGGAAACAGGTGATAAAAAAAAATATATATATATTGTCCACCAAACAAGGAAAGAGGCAAAGCCGGATTCCTCTTTGTTTCGCTCCGCTAATTCTCTGATGCGGTCTCTTTATTCAATGCAAATGAATTAGACCACTACATTTCCCCTGCAAACTACTCCGGATTTTGTGGGCCTGCTATGCAGCGGTGAAGATTGAGAATAAATATTCATTTTTTTCTTGGCTGGGATTAGCAAATTAGCTGATGATGGTGGAGATGGGGTATAGTGGGCCGGGATAGATAATCTTGGCAGCAAGAGGGGTAGAAGGGAGGCCTAACGTGTTTTCTTTTGTGAGCAAGGGATGCTCATTTCTGTCTTTTGTTTGCTGAGGCCTTCATTGTCCGGTGGCCCTCGTGGGGAATTGGTGTCTGCTCGGCGCCCACCAGTTCGCTAACGTTAGCTCCCCTCCCCAACACAGCAGAGGAATAATCCCGACCAGCTGTGTGTGTGCCCTCTGCACGCAATAACACACCACAACACCATGCAGTAATTCATAACAACACCCAGCAAGGGATTTCCATTAAATGCCCTAACAAACCCCTTTTTACCTACAAATGCACGCACGCGTGCACACACACACACACAAAGAAACACACCACCAAGCACACACACACACACACACACACACACACACACACACACACACACACACACACACACACACACACACACACACACACACACACACACAACCAAAGATCACAACAGCCACCCTCAGTCTCTTCTCCCCATCTCCTAACACCCTTCTTAGTCCTCTCATTCTCTCCCAGTGGTCACTGTTCCCTATTGATAACCACAAAGTTGCCGGTCACACACAGGGGGCTTTACGGTCCAATCCCTCTTCTTGGCTCGGGCTCTAGCCGTCCCCAGGAATCCATGTGTGTGTGTGTGTGTGTGGGGGGGGGGGGGGGGGGGGGGGGGGGGACAATGCTCGCCCTGCTGCCTCTCCCTGTACAGTGTGTGCTCGCCTGATTAAGAGATTCTCGCTAGCGCAATGCGTTCTACCACCTGCCACCGAGCTCCCCGCTTCAAAGCAGAGGGCAAGCTGGGAAATGACTGAGCGTGTGTTTACCGGCATTAAGGGGATTGTGATTATCACAAAGTAGTTAAACCTTTACACAACAATGGAACTGAGGTGATGGGGAATCTTGTCTTGTTCGATGCACCCAGCTCCCCATAGAGCAGACAAGACAAAGAAAGATGAGGTGTCTCTGGTATTCCCTTGTTTGCACCTAGAGCAGTGGTGTCCAGGCTCCAACGTGGCCTGCGGGTGGTTAGAGTAAAAATACTAATAATATGTATATTTTGAAATACAAGATGTAGATTTATTTCTTTGGGGGGGGGGGGGGGACTTCATATACTTAAAAATGACTGAAAACAAATGAAAACTGTGGAGAACAATAATGAACCTACATTTATGCAGTTTCTTGTGGCCTCTAGCTCGCTAATAACCACCAAAATTAAAGCCAGCAGTCAGGGAGAATCGAAAATTCAGAAAACGATATTTTTGTATATTTTGATGGCGAGGAAATATAGCCGACTTCCGGACCTCGTTGAAGACCCAATGTGGCCCGTAGGGCAGAATTTGTTTGACAACCCTGATCGAGAGCCATATATGTGTGTGTCTAAATATGTCTCCCTCTATGTTCCTATAAATGGCTCTGTTTAAAATGTCTTTATATACAGCTTTATATGTCTCTCTCTATACAAGTATATATGGCTCATATGTTTCTCTCGATATAGAGTGTGTATCTACATAAACTCAGCAAAAAAAGAAACGGCCCTTTTTCAGGAACTTCACAGATCTTCATTGAAAAGGGTTTAAACACTGTTTCCCATGCTTGTTCAATGAACCATAAACAATGAATGAACATGCACCTGTGGAACGGTCGTTAAGACACTAACAGCTTACAGACGGTAGGCAATTAAGGTCACAGTTATGAAAACGTAGGTCACTAAAAAGGTCTTTCTACTGACTCTGAAAAACACCAAAAGAAAGATGCCCAGGGTCCCTGCTCATCTGCGTGAACGTGCCTTAGCATGCTGCAAGGAGGCATGAGGACTGCAGATGTGGCCAGGGCAATAAATTGCAATGTCCGTACTGTGAGATGCCTACAGGGAGACAGGATGGACAGCTGATCGTCCTCACAGTGGCAGATCACGTGTAACAACACCTGCACAGGATCGGTACATCCGAACATCACAACTGCGGGACAGGTATAGGATGGCAACAACAACTGCCCAAGTTACACCAGGAACGCACAATGTGATCAGACTGTCCGCAATAGAGAGAGGCTGGACTAAGGACTTGTTGGCCTGTTGGAAGGCAGGTCCTCACCAGACATCACCGGCAACAATATCACCTATGACAGGACTGGCAAAAAGTGCTCTTCACTGGGGAGTCACGGTTTTGTCTCACCAGGGTGATGGTCGGATTCACGTTTATCGTTGAAGGAATGAGCGTTACACCGAGGCCTGTACTCTGGAGCGGGATCGATTTGGAGGTGGAGGGACCATCATGGTCTGGGGCGGTGTGTCACAGCATCATCGGACTGAGCTTGTTGTCATTGCAGGCAATCTCAATGTCCGGGAACTTGCAGGTGCCTTGGTGGAAGAGTGGGGTAACATCTCACAGCAAGAACTGGCAGATCTGATGCAGTCCACAAGGAGGAGATGCACTGCAGTACTTAATGCAGCTGGTGGCCACACCAGATACTGATTGTTTCTATTGATTTTGACCCCTCCTTTGTTCAGGGACACATTATTCCATTTCTGTTAGTCACATGTCTGTGGAACTTGTTCAGTATATGTCTCAGTTGTTGAATCTTGTTATGTTCATACAAATATTTACACATGTTAAGTTTGCTGAAAATAAACGCAGTTGACATTGAGAGGACGTTTCTTTTTTTTAAATGCGGAAAGTATTCAGGACCTTGACTTTTTCCACATCTTGTTACGTTGCAGCCTTGTTCTAAAATTGATTAAATTCCCCTCAATCTACACACAATACCCCATACTGACAAAGCAAAAACAGGTTTTTAGAAATTGTAGCAAATGCATAAAAAAAACTGAAATATATAATTTACGTAAGTATTCAGACCCTTTTCTCAGTAATTTGTTGAAGCACCTTTGGCAGCGATTTCATCCTCAAGTCTTCTTGGGTATGACCCTATAAGCTTGGCACACCTGCATTTGGGGAGTTTCTCCCATTCTTCTCTACAGATCCTCTCAAACTCTGTCAGATTGGATGGGGAGCATCGCTGCACAGCTATTTTCAGGTCCCTCCAGAGACGTTCGATCGGGTTCAAGTCTGGGCTCTGGCTGGGACACTCAAGACATTCAGAGACTAGTCTTGAAGCCACTGCTGCATTGTCTTAGCTGTGTGCTTCGGGTCATTGTCCTGTTGGAAGGTAAACCTTCGCCCCAGTCTGAGGTCTTGAGTGCTCTGGAGCAGGTTTTCATCAAGGATCTCTCTGTACTTTGCTCTGTTCATCTTTCCCTCTATCCTGACTTGTCTCCCAGTCCCTGCCGCTGAAAAACATCCCCACAGCATGATGCTGCTACCACCATGCTTCACCGTAGGGATGGTGACAGGTTTCCTCCAGACTTGACGCTTGGCTTTAAGGCCAAAGTGTTCAATCTTGGTTTCATCAGACCAGAGAATCTTGTTTCTCATGGTCTGAGAGTCCTTTACGTGCCTTTTGGCAAACTCCTAGCGGGCTGTCATGTGCGTTTTACTGAGGAGTGGCATCTGTCTGGCCACTCTACCATAAAGCCCTGATTAGTGGAGTGCTGCAGAGATGGTTGTCCTTCTAGAAGGCTCTCCCAACTCCACAGAGGAACTCTGGAGCTCTGTCAGAGTGACCATCGGGTTCTTGGTCACCTCCCTGACCAAGGTCCTTCTCCCCCGATTGCTCAGTTTGGCCGGGCGGGCAGCTCTAGGAAGAGTCTTGGTGGTTCCAAACTTCTTTAATTTAAGAATGATGGAGGCCACTGTGTTCTTGGGGACCTTCAATGCTGCAGACATTTTTTGGTTCCCTTTCCCAGATCTGTGCCTCGACACTATCCTGTCTTGGAGCACTATGGACAATTAATTTGACCTCATGGCTTGGTTTTTGACATGCACTGTCAACTGTAGGACCTTATATAAACAGGTGTGTGCCTTTCCAAATCATGCTCAAACAATTGAATTCACCACAAGTGTACTCCAATCAAGTTGTAGAAACATCTAATGGGTGATCAATGGAAACAGGATGCACCTGAGCTCAATTTCGAGACTCATAGGAAAGGGTCTGAATACTTATATAAAAAAGGTATTTCCTTTTTTCTATTAACCTATTTTTGCTTTGTCATTATGGGGTAATGTGTATAGATTGATGAGTAACATTTTTAATTCAATCCATTTTAGAATAAGGCTGTAACGTAACAAAATCTGGAAAAAGGGAAGGGGTCTGAATACTTTCCGAATGCACTGTATGTCTCTATATATGTATCCATTTGAAGCCATACCCCAGTATTGTCCCTTTCTGACATTGAAGTGAAAGTGGGTTACCCATGGTGATGACTGGGGCCTTGTTGTTGACAGGAAGCACCGTCACGTTGAGGTCGTAAACAGGAAGTGTCCCGTGGAGAGGTACGGGTGGTGGCAGGGCATCTCCTTGGCAACAGCTGTCCATGCCCCCTGCTTCTCCGTCCGACACGATGAGAGTGACCGAGTCAGACACGGGACTGGCTCCAATCTCGCCCCCTATTAGTCAGAGGAAAACAGGAAGTTAAAGTATGTAACAGTGTGTTCACTGGTTACTGGTTGATACACCCATGAAGGGGATGATTAAGATCACTTTAGTTGTCAATTGTACACAAGGTCCAACCAAAATGTTACTTCTGCTTTATTTTAACCCCTCCCAAAGACACACATCCAGTTGAAGTCGGAAGTTTACATACACTTAGGTCGGAGTCATTAAAACTTGTTTTTCAACCACTCCACAAATTTCTTATAAAACTATAGTTTTGGCAAGTTGGTTAGGACATCTACTTTGTGCATTACACAAGTAATTTTTCAACAATTGTTTACAGACAGATTATTTCACTTATAATTCACTTTTATCACAATTCCAGTGGGTCAGAAGTTTACATACACTAAGTTGACTGTGCCTTTAAACAGCTTGGAAAATTACAGAAAATTATGACATGGCTTTAGAAGTTTCTGATAGGCTAATTGACATCATTTGAGTCAATTGGAGGTGTACCTGTGGATGGATTTCAAGGCCTACCTTCAAACTCAGTGCCACTTTGCTTGATATCATGGGAAAATCAAAAGAAATCAGCCAAGACCTCAGGAAACAATTGTAGACCTCCACAAGTCTGGTTCATCCTTGGGAGCAATTTCCTAACACCTGAAGGTACCACGTTCATCTGTACAAACAATAGTACATAAGTATAAACACCAAGGGACCACGCAGCCGTCATACCGCTCAGGCAGGAGACGTGTTCTGTCTCCTAGAGATGAACATACTTTGGTGCGAAAAGTGCAAATCAATCCCAGAACAACAGCAAAGGCCCAAAATACAAAGGCCCAAAATACAAAGGCCCAAGGTACAAAAGTATCTATATCCACAGTAAAACGAGTCCTATATCGACATAACCTGAAAGGCCGCTCAGCAAGGAAGAAGCCACTGCTCCAAACCCGCCATAAAAAAGCCAGACTACGGTTTGCAACTACACATGGGGACAAAGATTGTACTTTTTGGAGAAATGTCCTCTGGTCTGATGAAACAAAATACAACTGTTTGACCATAATGACCATCATTATGTTTGGAGGGAAAAGGGGGAGGCTTGCAAGCCAAGAACACCATCCCAACCGTGAAGCACGGGGGTGGCAGCACTATGTTGTGGGGGTGCTTTACTGCAGGAGGGACTGGTGCACTTCACAAAATAGATGGCATCATGAGAAAGGACAATTATATGGATATTTTGAAGCAACATCTCAAGACATCCGTCAGGAAGCTTGGTCGCAAATGGGTCTTCCAAATGGACAATGACCGCAAGCATACTTCCAAAGTTGTGGCAAAATGGCTTAAGGACAACAAAGTCAAGGTCAATCCTATAGAAAATGTGTGGGCAGAACTGAAAAAGCGTGTGCAAGCAAGGAGGCCTACAAACCTGACTCAGCTACACCAGCGCTGTCAGGAGGAATGGGCCAAAATTCACCCAACTTATTGTGGGAAGCTTGTGGAAGGCTACCCAAAACATTTGACCCAAGTTAAACAATTTAATGGCGATGCTACCAAATTCTAATTGAGTGTATGTAAACTTCTGACCCACTGGGAATGTGATGTAAGAAATAAAAGCTGAAGTAAATCATTCTGTCTACTATTATTCTGACATTTCACATTCTTAAAATAAAGTGGTGATCCTAACTGACCTAAGACAGGGAATTCTTTCTAGGATTAAATGTCAGGAATTGTGAAAAACTGAGTTTAAATGTAGTTGGCTAAGGTGTATGTAAACTTCTGACTTCAACTGTACATGTGCAGGTTGGAGCCAGGGGCTCCCACACTGGGCGCCCGTGGAGCAGTTGTTGTGGGGGATTAAGTGCTAAGATTTGATACCAGCAACCCTGCAACTGCTAGCTCACTTCCCACCAGATTTGTCCTGTCAGACCCGGGATTCGAACTGGCAACCCTCTGGTTGCTGGCTCGCCTCTCTAACCTCTAGGAATCAAAAGTTGAGTTGACTCTCAAACTCTTTCTCTTCTGTTGGAAGGCACTAGGTTAATTTAGCGGAGTCCATGGCAATTACATATGCCTTCTGGTTAAACCAGACTAAATGCTACGATTAAATCAGGCTACCTATGGATTGCGCTCATGGATAAAAACATCTGCATTTTTAACAATTCCCCTTTCCCCACACCTAGCCTGGCCCCATATCTGTTTGTGCTGTCTTGTCGACTCCTATGGTCATTGTCCGTAGGTCAATGGCCAAACAGCAAAAACAGATCTGGGATCAAGCTAATACTCACCTGTGTGTATGTAGTAGATGAGTCCCTGCAGGACGTCCTGTTGGGAGAACTTGTCCACAGTAACCCCCCTTCTCTGCAACTCCCCCCTGGCAGGGGTCCGGGCCAGCATGTAGATTAGCCTGGCATCATCACTGTCTGCATCCGTGGCAAACAGGTACTCAGCAGTGACCTGAACCAGGCCCCCTTCCTCACAGGTCAGCCCCCCAAGCAGCCCTGGTCCTAGTTGGGGGGGCTCGTCATTCACCGGTAGGATCTGTGTGTGTGGGGGGGGGGGGGGGGGGGAGGCCACAATGGAGCAAGAGAAAGATGGCATTCGCACTTTCTACATTTTCCTTACATTTTCCCATTTTCCTTTCGTTCAAAAGTTTGGGGTCACTTAGAAATGTCCTTGTTATCCATGATAACATACATGAAATGAGTTGCAAAATGAATAATAAATATAGTCAAAATGTTAACAAGGTTATAAATAATGATGTTTAATTGAAATGATCTCTCTTTTGAAGAACATATCAAGACCATTTCAAGGACAGCTTTTTTCCATCTACGTAACATTGCAAAAATCAGAAACTTTCTGTCCAAAAATGATGCAGAAAAATTTATCCATGCTTTTGTCACTTCTAGGTTAGACCACTGCAATGCTCTACTTTCCGGCTACCCGGATAAAGCACTAAATAAACTTCAGCTAGTGCTAAATACGGCTGCTAGAATCCTGACTAGAACCAATAAATGTGATCATATTACTCCAGTGCTAGCCTCCCTACACTGGCTTCCTGTCAAATCAAGGTCTGATTTCAAGGTTTTACTGCTAACCTACAAAGCATTACATGGGCTTGCTCCTACCTATCTCTCTGATTTGGTCTTTCCGTACATACCTACACGTACGCTACGGTCACAAGACGCAGGCCTCCTAATTGTCCCTATAATTTCTAAGCAAACAGCTGGAGGCAGGGCTTTCTCCTATAGAGCTCCATTTTTATGGAACGGTCTGCCTACCCATGTCAGAGACGCAAACTCGGTCTCAACCTTTGTCTTTACTGAATGGGTCATATGCTAGAGTGTAGTCTGGCCCAGGAGTGTGAAGGTGAACGGAAAGGCTCTGGGAGTGTGAAGGTGAACGGAAAGGCTCTGGGGTAACTGGGATTCTCTGCCTCTAACCCTATTACAGGGGCTGAGTCACTGGCTTACTGGGGCTCTCTCATGCCGTCCCTGGAAGGGGTGCGTCACCTGAGTGGGTTGATTCACTGATGTGGTCATCCTGTCTGGGTTGGCGCCCCCCCTTGGGTTGTGCCATGGCGGAGATCTTTGTGGGCTATACTCAGCCTTGTCTCAGGATGGTAAGTTGGTGGTTGAAGATATCCCTCTAGTGGTGTGGGGGCTGTGCTTTGGCAAAGTGGGTGGGGTTATATCCTTCCTGTTTGGCCCTGTCCGGGGGTGTCCTCGGATGGGGCCACAGTGTCTCCTGACCCCTCCTGTCTCAGCCTCCAGTATTTATGCTGCAGTAGTTTATGTGTCGGGGGGCTAGGGTCAGTTTGTTATATCTAGAGCACTTCTCCTGTCCTATTCGGTGTGTCCTGTGTGAATCTAAGTGTGCATTCTCTAATTGTCTCTTTCTCTCTCTCGGAGGACCTGAGCCCTAGGACCATGCCCCAGGACTACCTGACATGATGACTCCTTGCAGTCCCCAGTCCCCCTGGCCGTGCTGCTGCTCCAGTTTCAACTGTTCTGCCTTATTATTATTCGACCATGCTGGTCATTTATGAACATTTGAACATCTTGGCCATGTTCTGTTATAATCTCCACCCGGCACAGCCAGAAGAGGACTGGCCACCCCACATAGCCTGGTTCCTCTCTAGGTTTCTTCCTAGGTTTTGGCCTTTCTAGAGAGTTTTTCCTAGCCACCGTGCTTCTACACCTGCATTGCTTGCTGTTTGGAGTTTTAGGCTGGGTTTCTGTACAGCACTTTGAGATATCAGCTGATGTACGAAGGGCTTTATAAATAAATTTGATTTGATTTGAAATAATAATTGTGTCCTTCAAAATTTGCTTTCGTCAAAGAATCCTCCATTTGCAGCAATTACAGCCTTGCAGACCTTTGGCATTCTAGTTGTCAATTTGTTGACGTAATCTGAATAGATTTCACCCCATGTTTCCTGAAGCACCTCCCACAAGTTGGATTGGTTTGATGGGCACTTCTTACATACCATACGGTCAAGCTGCTCCCACATCAACTCAAAAGGATTGAGATCCGGTGACTGTGCTGGATGCTCCATTATAGACAGAATACCAGCTGACTGCTTCTTCTCTAAATAGTTATTGCATAGTTTGGAGCTGTGCTTTGGGTCATTGCTTTGGGTCATTGGAGCTGTGCTTTGGGTCATTGTCCTGGGTCATTGTCCTGAAATTGGCTCCAATTAAGTGCCGTCCACAGGGTATGGCATGGCGTTGCAAAATGGAGTGATAGCCTTCCTTCTTCAAGATCTCTTTTACCCTGTACAAATCTCCCACTTGACCACCACCAAAGCACCTCCAGACCATCACATTTCCTCCACCATGCTTGACAGATGGCATTAAGCACTCCTCCAGCATCTTTCATGCATCTCACGAATGTTCTTCTTTGTGATCCGAACACCTCAAACTTAGATTCGTCTGTCCATAACACTTTTTTCCAATCTTCCTCTGTCCAGTGTCTGTGTTATTTTGCCCATCTTAATCTTTTATTTTTATTGGCCAGTCTGCGATATGGCTTTTTCTTTGTAAGTCTGCCTAGAAGGCCAACACCCTGGAGTCGCCTCTTCACTGTTGACGTTGAGACTGGTGTTTTGCGGGTACTATTTAATGAAGTTGCCAGTTGACGACTTGTGAGGCGTCTTTTTCTCAAACTAGACGCTCTAATGTACTTGTCCTCTTGCTCAGTTGTGCACCGGGGTCTCCCACTCCTCTTTCTATTTTGGTTAGAGTCGGTTTGCTCTGTTCTGTGAAGGGAATAGCCTTCATTTCTCAGAACAAGAATAGACTGAGGAGTTTCAGAAGAAAGTTCTTTGTTTCTGGCCATTTTGAGCCTGTAATCAAACCCACAAATGCTGGTGCTCCAGATACTCAGCTAGTCTAAAAGCCAGTTTTATTGCTTCTTTAATCAGGGCAACAGTTTTCAGCTGTGCTAACATAATTGCAAAAGGGTTTTCTAATGATCAATTAGCTTTTTAAAATGATAAACTTGGATTAGCTAACACAACGTGCCATCGGAACACAGGAGTGATGGTTGCTGATAATGGGCCTCAATACGGCTATGTAGATACTCCATTAAAAATCTGCCGTTTCCAGCTACAATAGTCATTTACAACATTAACAACGTCGACACTGCATTTCCGATCAATGCTTTTTTAATGGACAAAAAAAAGTTCATTCAAAAACAAGGACATTTCTAAGTGACCCCAAACGTTTGAATGGTAGTGTATATAGCCTACTCACCTGGACTGGTAAGAACACATGAGCAGAGTTGACACCATCAGTTACTGTTAGACCAACAGTGTCCTCCACAGTCTCAGAGTCATCATGGATGTACCTGCAATGAGACATTTTTTATTTTTATTTTTAAATGGACCCACATAGATTGGGTTGCCGTGATTAACCTCAAACCAAACCAAATCCTTACACGGGCTGCCTCCCTCTATCGTCTAGCCCCCCTTATCGTGCCACTATATGCCCCACCTGACTCGGAGACCTCTCAGGTCTTGGAGGATGAAGGTGTCACCCTGGCGGAGCTCTCGCCCCTGCAGCTCCAGCTTCCCGTGGATGGGCGTAGTCTGCACCCCTACTCTGAGCTTGTCCTCCAAGCTGTCCCCGTCCCGCACCAACAGGTGCTCCTCCGTGAAGAAGGCCCCTCCTCCTTCCTCCACTCTCAGTAGGTTGGTGAACACCTGAGGAGGTCCAGGATAACGAGATAGAAATCGATGGAGGTGGAGATAGAAACGAGAGTTGACAGAGAAAGAGAATGGTAAACGGATTCGTTTGGTGCAGAGTGGAGTGGATTCTCGCATTTGAAATGTTTCAATGTCTACGTCGTGGTTCTAAGACCGTCGATACCGAAGCAGTTCATAAAAGACACTGTTCACCTTCATGACGAGCATTTATCTTTTCTTTATCTTCCTCATGTAACATGGTGTTGTTGATAAATATTTCACTTGACCAGAGAACCCCCCCCCCCCCCCGCACCCACCTCAGGAGCCTGGTTGTCCACAGGAGTGACGGTGACGTTGAAGAGCAGGTCAGTGGTGGTTCCACCGTGGTGGTCGCTCACGGAGAACAAAAACTGGACAAACAGCGGCTCTGGGCCGATGTCCTCGATGGGGGGCATGTACCCCACCTTCATGTGGTTGACTGCATGCTGACGGACACAACACATGTTGCTGCGTGAGGTTTAGTAAGAACAGGCGTTTGTAATCCAAAATGAATATACCTGCACATTACATGCATGACAGTGTATTGGTGCAGTATATTGGTGAGCGCACCTGGGTGAATGACTTTAGCACAGGGACCATTGGGTCTTTCTTCATGGAGTGGGTGCTGTCTGTGTAGAATAGTCGCCCTGCATCAGGTAGCCTGCAATCAGGGCCACAAACACACTCTGTTAGACGGGGCGAATCATTCCCATTTATTTAGGCTTGGGGCGTGATTGTCCTGGTACAAATCCAGCATACAGTTGTATGATTTTCATTTTGAAGAGCGTTTTTCCCTTTAAACGTCATAAACCTCATGCATTAAACAATACATCTGAAACCATATTTATTAAGCACGCATTGGCCTCAGCTAAGCTGGTGACACAGCCACAGTAGAGTCCATGAAGTGAACAGCCATGTTGTGACTATGAGAGAGAGAGAGAGAGAGAGAGAGAGAGAAGTTGTACTGTACATGTTGTGACTACGAGAGAGAGAGAGAGAGAGAGAGAGAGAGAGAGAGAGAGAGAAGTTGTACTGTACCCTGGCCGTGTGGGGCTGAAGCAGGGCGTGGTGATGAAGAAGGAGAGGTCCGTGTCTGGGTGCTCTGTGTCCCTAAAGTGGATGTGACTCTGGGTCAGGTAGACCACGTCAGTCTCCCTCACCGTAACCGAGCGAACGCTGCCAGACACCTCCACCGGAAGCTGGTCTTTGACTGGGAAAACGTGGATCACCACAGTCTGTGTTGTGGTTGGAGGGCACAGAGGACAGCACAATGGAATATGGATCATTCATGGAAAACGGAACGTTTCAGACAAATAGACATTTAAAGGGGTTGTAATATAGACATATGATCCAATAAATATATATTTTCCCAGATTATATTTCGGGCTTTCACTGCATTCACTGCCTTACCATCGACTTCTGGTTAAAATATCCCCAAGTATTGCAACGTAACAGTAATGTGCCATATGGAATATCAGGTTTAGATCTTTGCACACTTACGTGTCTGTGGGATAGGTTTGGGGGTTGATGGCTGTCTGAGAGGGTGAAGTCGAAGGTGTCCTCAAAACACTCCTCTCCAGAGTGCCTATAATAGATCATCCCCATGAACAGATCCCTCTGCAGGAAACTCTTCACTGGCACGCCTACAGGAAATCACAACCCAGTCATCAACATAGACATCGAATACATAGAATGGGACATTTTCTCAATGCAAGATGGTAAATACAGAAGGAGAGCTAACTACCCGTCTCATGTTGAAGGTTAGCCTCATCAGACCTCAACAAAAACAATCAATGTCGCTCACACACAGGTTGAACCTAACTTGCTTAAATGCCAATTATACAGGGTTTGGACTATCAGTTATCAGGCAATTATAGCAATGGAGCTTTTCGATACAATTTGTGATGATATCCTATTACCTGGCTGTTGTGGGTGGGCCTTCTTGACCACCTCTCCAGCGCGGGGGAAGGTGAGGAGCTGGTACAGGATGTAGTCATCACTGGAGTCCAGGTCGGAGGCCAGCAGCATGTACTCTTCCACCAGCACCTCGCCGCCCTCCTGCACTTCCAATGCCACGTTGTTGATAAGGAATGGCGCCGTGTCATCCTTGGGCAGGATGTTGATGGGGAACTTGTGGCGGATGCTGTGGCGCCCGTCTGTGATGCGGAAGACAATGTGGTCGCGGGTGGTGTCGCTGTCCGAGTGATGGTAGACAACCACGCCCTCTTGTAGGTCCCGTATCCGGAACATAAAGCCTTTACCACCTGGGAGGAGATGCGAGTTCGAATGAATGAATGTAGGCTAGTGAGATTCAAATCATCAGATTCTGGAATGAGTTTAACCCTGGTTAAAATGTTGTTGTTTTTTGATGATATTTGTTTCGTTACAAATTTGGGTCGCTATAGCGTGTAGTGTGTCTTCATGGTAACACTTTCTTTGACGCCCAGTGTCATAACACATGATGACATGGTCATAATCATATCATAATATTTCCTGACAGCTGACAAAACTTGTCATAACATGGTCATAACACTCATGACCCACATATTGAAACGTGGTGACACGTGAAAAGTGTTATTTTATGGCTGGTTATGACACCTCCAGTTGAAGTTAGAAGTTTACTTACACCTTAACCAAATACATGTAAACTAAGTCATTCACAATTCCTGACATTTAATCTTAGTAAAAAATCCTGTCTTAGGTCAGTTAGGATCAGCACTTTGTTTTAAGAATGTGAAATGTCAGAATAATAGTAGAGAGAATAATTTATTTCAGCTTTTGTTTCTTTCGTCACGTTCCCAGTGAGTCTGAAGTTTACATGCACTTAATTAGTATTTGGAAGCCTTGCCTTTAAACTGTTTAACTTGGGTCAAACATTTCGGGTAGCTCCCCCAATAAGTTGGGTAAATTTTGGCCCATTCCTCCTGACAGAGCTGGTGTAACTGAGTCAGGCCTCCTTGCTCGCACATGCTTTTTCAGTTCTGCCCACACATTTTCTATAGGATTGAGGTCAGGGCTTCGTGATGGCCACTCCAATACCTTGACTTTGTTGTCCTTAAGCCATTTTGCCACAACTTCGGAAGTATGCTTGGGGTCAATGTCCATTTGGAAGACCCATTTGCGACCAAACTTTAACTTCCTGACTGATGTCTTGAGATGTTGCTTCAATACAGTGCCTTGCGAAAGTATGCGGCCCCCTTGAACTTTGCGACCTTTTGCCACATTTCAGGCTTCAAACATAAAGATATAAAACTGTATTTTTTTGTGAAGAATCAACAACAAGTGGGACACAATCATGAAGTGGAACGACATTTATTGGATATTTCAAACTTTTTTAACAAATCAAAAACTGAAAAATTGGGCGTGCAAAATTATTCAGCCCCCTTAAGTTAATACTTTGTAGCGCCACCTTTTGCTGCGATTACAGCTGTAAGTCGCTTGGGGTATGTCTCTATCAGTTTTGCACATCGAGAGACTGACATTTTTCCCCATTCCTCCTTGCAAAACAGCTCGAGCTCAGTGAGGTTGGATGGAGAGCATTTGTGAACAGCAGTTTTCAGTTCTTTCCACAGATTCTCGATTGGATTCAGGTCTGGACTTTGACTTGGCCATTCTAACACCTGGATATGTTTATTTTTGAACCATTCCATTGTAGATTTTGCTTTATGTTTTGGATCATTGTCTTGTTGGAAGACAAATCTCCGTCCCAGTCTCAGGTCTTTTGCAGACTCCATCAGGTTTTCTTCCAGAATGGTCCTGTATTTGGCTCCATCCATCTTCCCATCAATTTTAACCATCTTCCCTGTCCCTGCTGAAGAAAAGCAGGCCCAAACCATGATGCTGCCACCACCATGTTTGACAGTGGGGATGGTGTGTTCAGCTGTGTTGCTTTTACGCCAAACATAACGTTTTGCATTGTTGCCAAAAAGTTCAATTCTGGTTTCATCTGACCAGAGCACCTTCTTCCACATGTTTGGTGTGTCTCCCAGGTGGCTTGTGGCAAACTTTAAACGACACTTTTTATGTATATCTTTAAGAAATGGCTTTCTTCTTGCCACTCTTCCATAAAGGCCAGATTTGTGCAATATACGACTGATTGTTGTCCTATGGACAGAGTCTCCCACCTCAGCTGTAGATCTCTGCAGTTCATCCAGAGTGATCATGGGCCTCTTGGCTGCATCTCTGATCAGTCTTCTCCTTGTATGAGCTGAAAGTTTAGAGGGACGGCCAGGTCTTGGTAGATTTGCAGTGGTCTGATACTCCTTCCATTTCAATATTATCGCTTGCACAGTTCTCCTTGGGATGTTTAATTAAAGCTTGGGAAATATTTTTGTATCCAAATCCGGCTTTAAACTTCTTCACAACAGCATATCGGACCTGCCTGGTGTGTTCCTTGTTCTTCATGATGCTCTCTGCGCTTTTAACGGACCTCTGAGACTATCACAGTGCAGGTGCATTTATACGGAGACTTGATTACACACAGGTGGATTGTATTTATCATCATTAGTCATTTAGGTCAACATTGGATCATTCAGAGATCCTCACTGAACTTCTGGAGAGAGTTTGCTGCACTGAAAGTAAAGGGGCTGAATAATTTTGCACGCCCAATTTTTCAGTTTTTGATTTGTTAAAAAAGTTTGAAATATCCAATAAATGTCGTTCCACTTCACGATTGTGTCCCACTTGTTGTTGATTCTTCACAAAAAAATACAGTTTTATATCTTTATGTTTGAAGCCTGAAATGTGGCAAAAGGTCGCAAAGTTCAAGGGGGCCGAATACTTTCGCAAGGCACTGTATATCCACATAATTTTCCTGCCTCATGATGCCATCTATTTTGTGAAGTGCACCAGTCCCTCCTGCAGCAAAGCACCCCCACAACATGATGCTGCCACCCCAGTGCTTCACGGTTGGGATGGTGTTCTTGCCTTGCAAGCCTCCCCCTTTTTCCTCCAAACATAACGATGGTCATTATGGTCAAACAGTTGTATTTTTGTTTCATCAGACCAGAGGACATTTCTCCAAAAATTACAATCTTTGTCCCCATGTGCAGTTGCAAACCGTAATCTGTATTTTTTATGACGGTTTTGGTTCTTCCTTGCTGAGCGGCCTTTCAGGTTATGTTGATATACAGTGCCTTGCGAAAGTATTCGGCCCCCTTGAACTTTGCGACCTTTTGCCACATTTCAGGCTTCAAACATAAAGATATAAAACTGTATTTTTTTGTGAAGAATAAACAACAAGTGGGACACAATCATGAAGTGGAACGACATTTATTGGATATTTCAAACTTTTTTAACAAATCAAAAACTGAAAAATTGGGCGTGCAAAATTATTCAGCCCCTTTACTTTCAGTGCAGCAAACTCTCTCCAGAAGTTCAGTGAGGATCTCTGAATGATCCAATGTTGACCTAAATGACTAATGATGATAAATACAATCCACCTGTGTGTAATCAAGTCTCCGTATAAATGCACCTGCACTGTGATAGTCTCAGAGGTCCGTTAAAAGCGCAGAGAGCATCATGAAGAACAAGGAACACACCAGGCAGGTCCGAGATACTGTTGTGAAGAAGTTTAAAGTCGGATTTGGATACAAAAATATTTCCCAAGCGTTAAACATCCCAAGGAGCACTGTGCAAGCGATAATATTGAAATGGAAGGAGTATCAGACCACTGCAAATCTACCAAGACCTGGCCGTCCCTCTAAACTTTCAGCTCATACAAGGAGAAGACTGATCAGAGATGCAGCCAAGAGGCCCATGATCACTCTGGATGAACTGCAGAGATCTACAGCTGAGGTGGGAGACTCTGTCCATAGGACAACAATCAGTCGTATATTGCACAAATCTGGCCTTTATGGAAGAGTGGCAAGAAGAAAGGCATTTCTTAAAGATATCCATAAAAAGTGTCGTTTAAAGTTTGCCACAAGCCACCTGGGAGACACACCAAACATGTGGAAGAAGGTGCTCTGGTCAGATGAAACCAAAATTGAACTTTTTGGCAACAATGCAAAACGTTATGTTTGGCGTAAAAGCAACACAGCTCATCACCCTGAACACACCATCCCCACTGTCAAACATGGTGGTGGCAGCATCATGGTTTGAGCCTGCTTTTCTTCAGCAGGGACAGGGAAGATGGTTAAAATTGATGGGAAGATGGATGGAGCCAAATACAGGACCATTCTGGAAGAAAACCTGATGGAGTCTGCAAAAGACCTGAGACTGGGACGGAGATTTGTCTTCCAACAAGACAATGATCCAAAACATAAAGCAAAATCTACAATGGAATGGTTCAAAAATAAACATATCCAGGTGTTAGAATGGCCAAGTCAAAGTCCAGACCTGAATCCAATCGAGAATCTGTGGAAAGAACTGAAAACTGCTGTTCACAAATGCTCTCCATCCAACCTCACTGAGCTCGAGCTGTTTTGCAAGTAGGAATGGGGAAAAATTTCAGTCTCTCGATGTGCAAAACTGATAGAGACATACCCCAAGCGACTTACAGCTGTAATCGCAGCAAAAGGTGGTGCTACAAAGTATTAACTTAAGGGGGCTGAATAATTTTGCACGCCCAATTTTTCAGTTTTTGATTTGTTAAAAAAGTTTGAAATATCCAATAAATGTCGTTCCACTTCATGATTGTGTCCCACTTGTTGTTGATTCTTCACAAAAAAATACAGTTTTATATCTTTATGTTTGAAGCCTGAAATGTGGCAAAAGGTCGCAAAGTTCAAGGGGGCCGAATACTTTCGCAAGGCACTGTAAATACTTTTGTACCTGTTTCCTCCAGCATCTTCACAAGGTCCTTTGCTGTTATTCTGGGATTGATTTGCACTTTTCGCACCAAAGTACATTAATTGATTTTCCCATGATGGCAATTAAAGAAGCACTGAGTTTGAAGGTAGGCCTTGAAACACATCCACAGGTACACCTCCAATTGACTCAAATGTTGTCAATTAGCCTATCAGAAGCTTCTAAAGCCATGACATAATTTTCTGGAATTTGCCAAGCTGTTTAAAGGCACAGTCAACTTAATGTATGTAAACTTCTGACCCACTGGAATTGTGATACAGATTATTTCAATTATAAATCACTGTATGTAAACAATTGTTGGAAAAATGGCTTGTGTCATACACAAAGTAGATGTCCTAACCGACTTGCCAAAACTATAGTTTGTTAACAAGAAGTTTGTGGAGTGGTTGAAAAACGAGTTTAATGACTCCAACCCAAGTGTATGTAAATGTCCGACTGTACATAAGAGTGTCAAAACCCACATTTACTCAAATGTGTTTCCTTTCATTTAAAAGTTTGTTTCCTAAGTTATTTGTTGTTGTTGTTTTTCATGATTCCTTTTCATCATATTTGAAATATCTTTTAAATAACAGAAAATACACTTTATGACACTGTCATGAAGCATTATGAACATCATATCTGCTCCAGAAATCTGCTCCTGCATTCATCCCAGTCATCAACAACAGCGCATTGGGCTAGGCGCATGTCTGACATCAATATGTTCTGCAATTACAATGATCATTCAATATGGTTCGTTTCAGAAAATGTCAAATATCAAACACACTGTTGACAAGTAGGCTACGGTGTAATAGAATGTTTTGCTTTGTGTGGTAGGTTTTGTGTGGTTTTGACACTCTCTTGTAGGTGTCATAACCAGCCATAGAATAATGCAATATGTGTCACAAAGGTCTAAATATAATGGTCATGACAGTGCGATGAACCATACTATGACAGGTTATGACAAGATATGTCAGCTGTTATGACATGGTTATGACTGTATCATAACATGTTATGACGCTGGGTGTCAAGTAAAGTGTTACCGGTGCCATGTATTGTAAGTTAACCCCACTACAGCATATTAAGGCTAAGCATACAGTACATCAGGAAATTGGGTACTTGGATATTTGACATGGTGTTATGAGAAGCACCCTAAGGTGGACATCCCCCACTCTTGCCAAAGCCACTTCATGTTTTCATTTATTAATGATTTCTCACAAATAAGCTAGGTTTTTTTTTTTATGTTGGATGCATATTGTCATTTGGAAATAACAAGTTTCGCTTTTGCCTAAAGGCACTACGCGCTGGCTCAGGCTTTTCCCTGTCGCTGAAAAACAGAGAGGGAAAGATGGCGTCCTTCCCAGGCTAGCGTGCTGTGGCGGCTGCCCAACGTGACGATGGCCCACTCCTGCTTGCCAGGGAGACAGAAGGGCAAGGTCACAAGACAGATTGAGTGATGAATGGTCGCGCATGAAACCTCATTAGCAGCAACTTTACTGCGGGGGAAATGGGGGAAATGGCTACAAGTCCAACGGAGAAACAACTTGGTAATTGGGCCCAAAGGTGGCAGTGGGCAGCAGGCCCAAAAACAAAACAAAAAACACAGGTTCCCAAGTCGGAGGACAGTGTGGAGTATGAAGGAACAGTCAGGCAGCTTTCCATTTGGCTGAAGGCGTTGGACCAAACGTGCTCTGACACTCCCCAGCGTCGACGTCCCGAGTCGGAGGTCAAGGGTGAGCAATTCCCTCTGCCCGCCAAGTCCTCCAGAGACACTATGTATTGGTGGGCCAGAACTCTCACTGAACTGAGTGGAGCTATGAAGAAAATTAGCAAACAGGTTCTGATAAGGGTTCTGTTTTTTCCCCTCGCTCTCTATATATCACGGGGAGGGGGAGGGGGGGGGGGGGGGGTCGTCAATCAGTATGAAAGCGACCCTCCCCCATCCAAATAACAACAACGTAAACAGCAATTAAAGTGATAGCGGGATGGGTGTGGGTGGGACGGTTGTTTGAGCAGGTGCTGCTGTTCATCGGATGGCCCTACAGGAGGGAATGGGATGGAGTCAGTGGCCGATGGGAACTGAAGTTAGTCCAAACTGGAAACTACCGAACTGAAAGAAACCACCAGCTCAGCCTCCCTGTAAGGGACTAGCCTTCTACAGAGCCCAGATTGACAGAGTAAAATGGTCCGTTATGAGGGGTTCAAAACAATAACCGAAGCCACTCGGTCGTACACGTCACCACTGTAACCTCAATAAAAACACACAAGCATTTGCGCTTCTCTCACACTGTCCAAAGTAGTCATGAAAGGTTACGTCCCTAGCCTTGTCTGTCTTCTTCTCTCTCTCTTAAACAAAAAAAAACAGGTCTGCTCTTGGGACAGCGCATCTGCTCTTTGTGCACAGTGGCATGAAATGACATAAGTCTCCCCAATCTGCTTCACTCAGGGCCTGTGCAAACAAAGGCCTGTCTCCCCGTGCGCTGGAGTGGAAGGACAGACGCCGGCACACTGAAGACAGCTTTGTGTGCGAGGGCCCCTGGCGAAAGTGGCGACGGCCCATTTTACACCTGATTAGGAAACACATGCAGGCCACCTCACATATGCTTCGAGAGCCGCGCCACCGTCCCCAACGGATGGGAAACACATGGAAGCAAAAGGGCGGAAAAGGGCAGGCGTTCCTGGGAATCTTCAGGGTGGCACTCCAGATACCAGCACAGAAGTCCAAGGAAGGGTTCAAAAATGTGTAATTCTTTTCCTGAATGTTCTGTGATAAGGAAGCGCATCAACGATTCAACAAATGTTTTAGTTGTGCATTCTTTTACTTTGTATTGTGACATTTTGTCATTTACTTTGAATAGTGACAATGTCTAGTTTTCTTGTCTCATTTTCCATATGTGTCCTATCAAGACAGTTCTACGTCACAGTTCTATCGGCAATGTTCTGAAAGTTTCACCTAACTGAACCCACCCCATCTGACCTCTCACCTCTGACACTGAGTCGTCCATGCAGAGGTCCGTCCACGGCCACCAGGTAGACAGCATCAATGTTGTCACTGTCCACGATCTGGAGATCCTCCCAGGTGATTGGCCGAGACTGACCCTCCAACAGATCCAACCCTGCCAGGATAGGTTGGTATCAACATCCTGTCTTTATCAGTGTATTTTTATTTTATTGATTTGATTTATTTGATCATTTAAAAACATAATTCAGCCACACAAGTGGATAAACTGAATTAACACCTTATTTCCATTGTGGACTCCATATGTCGTACATTTCACTATATACCTCGTACAGTAGCCTACAATACAGACATAAATACAAGCTCCTCAATGGGTTTGCATCATCTCTTATGATGGCAATTTCTTTGCAATTCAATGTGATGTTTCGATGTGAAGATACCCATGTTCCACGAGACTCTGGGTGCGTTTGTCTCAGCTGCTCTGATGGAGAAGTGGACCATAATGGGTGGGCTGGCTACATAGGAACCGTCAATAGCCTGGAACTCAACCTGCAGGAAATGGAATAGATATAGCATTAGTTTAACATGACGTTTCCACTCGTTCTTCAGCTACAATCTCTCTCTAAATGTGACTTTGGAGATGAAAAAGACACTGGAAAGCAGGTCTCATTAACCAGCAGGCCAGCTCAGTAGAAGCTTGGCTCGGCTCGACATGCCTCAGCTCGGCTCAGTGGTGTGAAAAGGGCCGAAGAGCTCTATTGCTCCACCACAGTACCTCATAGTTCCTCCTCCCTGTGTGACTACTATTGGGCGGCTGGTAGGCTATCTTCATCTCGTGTAGGTCCTGCCAGATGAAGGAGTGGCAGGTTTTGGTGTGGTCGTCCAGGTGGGCGATGTAGCCCTGGGCGGGGGGCTTTGTCACGTTGAACACCAGGCGCTCCTGGGGGGTCTCTCCGTCCTTGGCGTCCAGCGCGGCCGTGGTCAGGGGGGTGAGGATGAACTGGTCCGCCTCCAGGATGAAGGAGGCCATGAAGGCGGCCTGCGGAGGCTGGTTCTGCATGGCCCCATGGATCAGCACGGGCAGCCACACAGCCTCCGTCTGGGGGACAGACAGAGGTTAGTGGCATTGAATAGGTTAAATACACCTTTCTTTTCTAACGAGAAACTACTTAAAGCTGGGATTGAAGGGGGAAATAGTGCCACAGGCACATTTGTTATTGTTTTTGTTTGGTTGACAAAACGGAGGTGAGCAGCGGCATTAATATCTTGTATTCTGAGCCATGTTCTGTGTACGTTTGGTAGGACGTTGATGGAATATTCTCCTAACCCTTAGACAACTGGACACAGGAATGCTGTTGCAACCTTCCCATGAAACATGTCTAGAACATTAATACTGAATATTCTGAGAACATGGTAACCACGTTCTGGGTCATTTCTGTTTGACATTAAGTGAATGGGTCTCTTGGAAATGGTCCTTACACATTACTGACCTAATGAGATTCTTTAGAGAACTTTCTCTAAAGTTGTGGGAACGTTTGTTGTTAAATGTGAAACAACTCATCCCATTCAGCATTGCGGTCTGTATCATCCAATCACAGAGCAGATACAAGTCACGTGGACACTGGACTCATTCGCTAAATATCTGTATGTCCTGCCCCCCTTAGTGACTGTTGCTAGCTTCCTCAAGCAAGAGCCAAAACCATGGATTCTACCACGACTACACAGAGAATTGCCACAAGAAATTGTATTATATCCCTAAAATAAACCATGAGATCTGTTAGCGAACAGATGGTGGCACTCGATAGCACTGTCACAGGCGCAGCCTGAACTTGTAGGTCCCGTTAGAACAGACCCAGGGCCTGTTTCTGCGGGCCAATCTTTTTTCTTGAGCGGATGGTTGTGGGGACAGAACATAATTATAAATCATTTGTACACTGAAAATTGTCTGCAAGAAGCCCAAAACAGATATAGTATTTGACAAAAACTGGGAAAGACTGGGAAATACTTGGGAAAGATTTCCTAAATTAAAATAGCTTTGAGCTGATTTCCTGGTGATTTTTATGTTTAACAGCAAAAATGCGCAAATAAAATCAGCCGCGGGATGAATTTGGCTCGCGGGCCGACTATTGGGGAACCCTGCCATACAGTATGTTACAGTTACAGTAGTCTCTTACCTCCAACAGTGCTCTGGAGGCCTGGTCCCGTAGCTCCACTCTGATAGGGATGTAGTCAATCTCCGGAGAAGGGGGACTCAGGTGCTGGTACTTCAGAGCCAAGCTGAGGAACTCGTGGCAGGTGGCTTTGAGGAAACGCACCTCCTTGGTGCCATGGAGGCAGGGCTTGTTTCCTGGACAGGGGTCTCCAGTTTGTCTGCCTTGAATGATGAATGATCGTGAATGATCGTTAGAGGCCTATGTCAATCAATGGAAGTTTACCCGAGGCTTGTTAAATATACAGAGCAACTACGGAGAAGAATCAAAGAGAGTGGCTTTGCAAAACTACATTCAACACAAGGGACAAAAAAAGTGAGTGACAGTGTTTGATTCCTTTGCTGTACGTGTTCAGTAGTATCAATTATCTGACAGGACAAAAGCTCCCAGATGTGATGCCATACGAATGTAGGATCTTAATTTGAGCCAGTTTGCTACAGCAGGAAAATAATCCTGCAGCAACAGGAAATGTGAGTTATTATGTGGATTATAATTCATGGATATTCATGTAGGGGTTGATGCATTTTTCTTGAGGGAAAATCACATTTGCCATTTTGTTAATACATTTTAGGAAATTACAACCTTCAGATGTCTTTTTCAATCTCAGACGCACACTACAATTTGGCTACAAGGTCCTACGTTGCAGGAAAGTTCTCCTGCAACACGGTGATCAAATTACGATCCGACATCTGTA